>NW_023665261.1:0-13008 GCF_015228065.2 Penaeus monodon | reverse complement strand
TTTTGATGATATTATTAGGGTAATAATGATAATAATTACCCAAAATCAAAAAAAAATAATCATCCCAAATAAAAGGGAAATTTATGGAAAAAAAGGTTTTGGAAAAATTTTTAAAGGGAATGTATTAAAACATTTATGATTATGGTAAGTGAGATCAATTTTATCATTGATAAATTTAAATAATAATTTTTAAATTTATATTATTATATTATATTATTATTATTATTATTATTTTATTAGTTTAAATTTTATTATTTTTTTTATTGTATTATTATATTGTTATTATTATTATTATTATTATTATATTATTATTATTATGATTATATTTAATATCATTATTATTATATTATTTATAATATATTAATATTATGATTATTCTTATTATCATTTTCATAGTAGTATAAGCAAAAAAAATTATATAACAGTATATAATTACTTATAACGATATTAATTAAATAATGATTAGATAATATTATAATATCGTTATTATTTTATTATTAATGTTATTTCTTATTAATGTTGTGTTATTAGTATAGTTCAAATTTATATTATAACTCAATAATTGCAATAATAATGAAAATAATTGCATTAATGTGATATAATTGCAATAATGATGATAATAATTGCAATAATGATGATAATGAGATATGTGATGATAAGATATATTGATGATAATCATGTAATATGTTTGATAATAAAAGGAATGTTCCATATTATAATAAAAAAAGGTAAAAAAAATAATTCCAAAAGTCGAAAAAGGCAAATTAGAAATATAGCCTTTGAGAGTTACTCCAAATGACTTTTTTTTCGATTTCTCTGATGATTTTGGCAATTATTAGGGTAATAATGATAATAATTACCAAAATCGTATTAATCATGACAATAATGAGGTAAAAGTGAGAATAAAAAAGAAATTTTTAAATTGATGATTATTAATATTATCAATAATTATCATTATTAGTTATTATTATTATTTTATATTATTATGTATTATTATTATTATATCTTATTATTATTATTATTATATATATTATTATATATTAATTATTAATTATTTATATATTATTATTATTATATTATTATTATATTTTTCATTATTATAACAGTAAGTAATTACTCTAATAACGATATTATTAAAATAATGATATAGATAATTATTATAATATCGTTATTATTGTTATATTATTGTTTATTTAGATTATTGTTGTTGTTTATTAGTATATATTGCAAAATTATATATTATTATTATTAACTGAATAATTGCATAATAATTATTAATTATAATGATGATAATAATTGCAATAATGATGATAATGTTTATAATGATGATGATAATGTTTAATATGATGATAATCATGATATAATGATGATAATAACAGGAATTGTCTCCATATATAATAAAAAAAGGTTAAAGAAAATAATTCCCAAAAGTCGAAAAAAGCGGCAAAATCTAGGATTAAATATAGCCTTTTGAGAGTATACTCCTAAATGACGTTTTTATTTTCTCTGATGATTTTGGAAATTTAAAATTAGGGTAATAATGAAATAATCAAAATCGTATTAAAATGACAATAATGAGGATAAAATAGAATAAGAGAATATTGATAACATTGATGATTATTAATATTATCAATATTATCATTATTATTAGATTATACTATTAATTATTATATTATTAAATTATTATGAATTATATATTAGATTATTATTATATTATTATTTTACTTATTATATGGTTCTTCTTATTTTATTATTATTATATTTATTGATTTATTTATTATTATTATAATTATCATTATTATTATCATTTATTAATATTATTATTAAATATCCTATTATATATATTGATTATATTATCATTATTATATATTTTTACTTGAGTATAATTGAAAAATAATATTATAACAGTATAATTACTAATAACGATATTATTAAATAATGATATAGTATTAATTATTATAATTATCGTTATTATGTTATTATTATTGTTATTTCTTTATTATTGATTGTTGTTATTAGTATAGTTGCAAAATTATATATTTATACTGATATAATTGCAATATAATGATAATAATTGCAATAATGAGATAATAATTGCAATAATGATGATAATAATTGCAATAATGATGATAATGTAGAATAAGATAATAATTGATGATAATTATGATTAATATGATGATAATAACAGCAATGTCTCCATATATAAAAAAAAAAGGTTAAAAGAAAATAAATCCGGAAAGTCGAAAAAAGCGGCAAATCTAGCGAAATATAGCCTTTTGAGAGTATACTCCAATAGGGGACGTTTTTTTTCGATTTCTCTGATGATTTGGCCAATGATTAGTGTAATAATGAGAATAATTTACCAAAAAATCGTATAACATGACCAAAATGAGGACTAAAAGTGAGAATTATAGAGAATTCTGATAACATTTCATGATTATTAATATACAATATTATCTATCATTATTTTCCCTTAAACTATTATTATATTATTATTATTTTTAGTATGAATATTATTTTATGTATGATTATTTATTATTATTATTATTATGATCATATTCATTTATTATTGGGTTTATTATTATTAGTTTATTTATTATTATTATGAATTATGATATTATTATTATTAGTTATTATTTTATATTGTATATCAGTAGTTTATCATTTTATTATTAATTATTATTAAAATATCGTATTAATATTATATTATTGTGATATTTATCATATTACATTTTTACTAGTACGTATATTGCAAAAAAAAAATATTAAACAGTACTAATTACTGTAATAACGATATTAATTAAAATAAATTATAGAGATAATATATAATATCGCTATTATTGTATTATTATTGTTATTTCTATTATATTGTTGTTTAGTAGTATAGTTGCAAACTTATAGATATATTATAACTGCAATTAATTGCATACTAATGATAATAATTGCAATAATGAGTGATAATAATTGCAACTAATGATGATAATTAATTGCAATTAATGATGATAATGATGGATAATGATGATGATAATATAATATTGATTGATAATCATTGATAATAATGATGATAAAACAGGAATTGTCTCCATAGATAAATAAAAACGGTTTAAAAGAAAATTAATTCCCAAAAGTCGAAAAAAAAAAAAAGCGGCAAAATCTAGGCGAAATATAGCCTTTGAAAGTTACTCCCCCCCCCCCAACATGACGTTCGTTGTTTGATTTCTTGAGGATTTTGGCAATTATTAGGGTAATAATTGATAATAATTGCAACATCGTATTAATCAGACAAAATAATGAGGATAAAAGTCGATGAATAAAGAGAATTTTGAGAAATTTGATGATATAATATTATCATAGATTATCATATTATTATTATTATAGGATTATTATTTATATTATGATATTATTACTACTAGTATTAGTATCTTGGTTATTAGTATTATTGCTTATTATTGATGGATTATTATTATCTAGATTATTATATTATTATCATTATTATTGCAGTATTAATTATGATTATTAGTATTATATCGGTATTAATATTATGATTATTATATTATTATCGTTATTAATATATTATTGTTAGTATTATCATATTATCATTTTTACAGTAGTATAATTGCAAACATAAGTATTATAACAGTAATAATTACGGTAAAACCGGATTAATTAAAATAATGTATAGGATTATTATTATACTGTTCGTTATTATTGGTATTTCTATTATATTTTCTTGTTGTCATAGGTATAGTTGCAAAATTATATATTATAAACTGCATAATTGCCAAAACAATGTAAGAATTGCAATATGATGATAATATTGCAATAATGATGATAATAATTCAATAATGATGATGATAATTTGGAAGAATGATGATAATGCTGATAATGATGATGCATAATGATAATATTGATGATAATCATGATAATAATGAGGATAAGAAACAGGAATTGCCTCATAATAATAAGAAAAGGTTTAAAAGAAAATTAATTCCCAAAAGTCGTACAAAAACAGGCAAAATCTAGTCTAAATATAGCCTTTTGAAGAGTATACTCCAAAATGCCGTTTTTTCGATTTCTCGATGATTTTGGCAATTATTAGGGTAATAATGATTGTAATAATTACCAAAATGATTAATCATGACAATATGAGGGTTAAAAGTGAGAATACATGAGATTTTGAAACAGTGTGATGAGTATTAATATTATCAATATATCATTTATTATTATATTATTACTATTATTATTATATTATTATTATTATTATATTTATTCTGATTTATGTTATATTATTATTGGTATGATTATTCTTATTATATTAATTATTATTATATAAGTATTAGTATTTATCAGTATTACTAATAAGATTACCTATTATATCGATTAATATATTATGTTTATGATCATATTATCATTTTACTAGTAGTATTAATTGCAAAAAATAAGTATTTAAAACAGGAACATATTACTTTAATAACGATATTAATTAAAAATAATTGATCTAGATATTATTAGAATATCGTAGCCTGGTTTTATTATTGTTATTCATTATTATTGTTGTTGTTATAGTATAGTTGCAAAAAGTAATATCTAGAACTGCAATAATTGCAATAATACAGATAATAATTAAAATTAATGAGATAATAATGCAATAATGAATGATAATAATTGCAATAATGATGATAATGAGATACTGATGATGAAATGATAATTGATGATAATCATGATAATAATGACTGATAAGAACAGGAATTCTCTCCATATATAATAAAAAAAATGGTAAAGGAAAATAATTCCAACAAGTCGAAAAAACGGCAAACTAGCGAAATTTAGCTTTTGAGGAGTATACTCCAAAAATGACATTCTTTTCGATTTCTCTGATGATTTTTGACAATTAGAGGGTAAGAATGATAAAATTATCAAAATGGGTTAATTGATCATTGACAATAAGAGGATAAAAGTGAGATTAAAGAGGAATTTTTGATAACATTTGATGCTTATTAATATTATCAATATTGATCATATTTTATTATTATGACTATTGAGCTATTATTATATTATATTATATTATTATTGATTTATTAATGTATTAGTATTATTGATTTTATTATTATTGTTATTATTAGATTATTATTATATTATTATCATTATTATTATCATATTATTATTATTTTTTATGATTATTATCGTTATTAGTATATATTGTATTATGATCGTTATATCATTTACTAGTAGTATAATTGCAAAAATAATTATCATAACAGTAATAATACTGTAATAACGCATATTAATTAAAATAAGATATAGATACTTATTATGATATCGTTTTATTATTGTGTATTATATGTTATTTCATATATTGTTGTTTGTTATTAGTATAGTTGAAAAATTAATGTATTAACTGCAATAATTGCAATAATAATAATAATTAATGCAATAAATGATATAACTTAATTGCAATAATGATGATAATAATGTAATAATGATGATAATGGATGATAAGATGAGATACATGATAATTATTGAGATAATCATGATAATAAGAGATAATAACAGGGAATTGTTCTCCATATATATCAAAAAAAAAAGCTTAAAAGAAAATAATGCCCAAAAGCGAAAAAGCGGCAAAATTCTAGCGAAATATAGCCTTTTGAGGTATATTCAAAATTGGACGTTTTTGATTTCTCTGATTGATTTGGCAATTATAGGGTAATAATGATAATAATACCAAAAGCGTAGTAACATGACAATAATGAGGAATAAAAGTGAGAATAAAGAGACTTTTGATAACATTTGATGATTATTATATATTATCAAATAATATCATATATTATTATTATTACTATTATATATTATTATTATTATTATCATTATTAGTATATTATTATATTATTATTATTATTCTTATTATTTTTATTATTTATTATTGTTATTATATTATTAGTAGTATTATATAATATCGATATTATCAGATTATTATCATTATATATTACTTATAGATTATAGTAGAATATCGTTGATACTATATCTTGTTATATTATCGGTATGAATCATTTTTACTAGTAGTATAATTGCAAAAAAATAATATTATAACAGTAATAATATACTGTAATAAAACGATATAATTAAAAAAGGAATAGTAGATAATTATTATAATATCGTTATTATTGTTATTATTATTGTTATTTCTATTATTATTGTTGTTATTATTTATAGTGCAAAATTATGTATTATAACGGCAATAATTGCAATAATAATGATAATAATTAAATAATGATGATAATAATTGCAATAATTGAGATAATAATTGCAATAATGATTGATAATGATGATAAGATGATAATGATGAGATAATGATAACATATTGATGGATAATCATGATAATAATGAAGATAATCAAACAGGAATTGTCTCCATAATAAATAAAAAAGGTAAAAGAATTATAATTACCAAAAGTCGAAAAAAGCTGGCAAAGCTATCGAAAGATAGCCTTTTGAGGGAGTATACTCCAAAACACTGACGTTTTCGATTTCTCTGTATGATTTGGAAAATTATTAGGGTAAAATGATAATAATACCAAAATCGTTCATTAATCCTGACAATAATGAGGAATAAAAGTGAGAATTAAAGAGATTTTGATCACATTTGATGATTATTAATATTATCAATCTATCATCTATTATTATTAATATCACTATTATATTATTCTATTATATTATTATTATGTTATATTATTATTGCTATTATTTTATATTATTATTATTATTCTTGTTATATGATTATCATATTATATCATTTAGTATTATTATTATTACTTATATCGTTATTAATATTATTATTGTTATGATTATCATTATTAAAATTTTATACTAGTAGTATTATTGCAAAAATGTAATTATATAACAGTAATAATCCTGTAATACACGATCATAATTAAAAATAATGAGATGAGATAATTATTTATCATATCATTTATTGTTATGATTATGGTTTATTTCTACTTATCATTGTTAAGTTATTAGTGATAGTTGCAAAATTATATATTATAACTGCAAAAAATTGCAATAAATAATGATAATAATGCAATAATGATGAGAATAATTGCAATACTGATGATAATTAATTGCAATAATGATTATAATGATGATAATGATGAGATAATGATAATATTGATGAAATCATGATAATAATGATGATAATAAGGAATTGCTCCATATGTAATAAAAAAAGGTAAAACGACAAATATTCCCAAAGTAGAAAAAAAAGCGGCAAAATCTAGCGAAATATAGCCTTTTGATGGAGTATACTCCAAAATGACTTTTTTTTCGATTTTGAGATTTTGGCAATTATTAGGGTAATAAGATATAATACCAAAATCGTATTTAATCATGACAATAATAGGGATAAAAGTGAGAAAAAGAGAATTTTGATAACATTTTGATGATTATTAATATTATCAAAAGTATCATTATTATTAGTATTATAATAGTATTATTATTATAAATTATGATGATATGATTATTATTATTACTCATTATTATTATCATTATTTATTATTATGATCGATTATAATATCGTTATTAATATTATTATTGGTATTATTATCATATTATCATTTTACAGTAGTATAATCGCAAAAAATAATTATTATGACAGTAATAATTACTGTAATAACGATATTTTAATTAAAATAATGCATATAGATAATTGATTTATAATAATCGTGATTATGTTATATTATTGTTATTCTATTATATTAGTGTTGGATATTAGTATAGTGGTAAAATTCTATATTATAACTTCAAATACATTAAAAATAGGACTTATAATAATTGCAAACTAATGATGGATAATAATTGCAATATGATGATAATGATGATAATGATGCTAAGAATGATAATATTGATGATTAATCATGATAATAATGATGATTAATAACAGGAATATCTCCAATATAATCGAAAAAAGGTAAAAGAAAAATAATTCCCACAAGTCGAAAAATAGTAGCAAAATCTAACGACAGAGAGCCTTCTGAGAGGTATACGCCAAAAATGACGCGTTTTCGATTCCGATGAGATTTTGGCAATTTAGAGGGAAAAATCAGATAATAAAGTACGATATAATGTATTAACTCCATTGACCAATATGAGGATAAAAGTAGGGAAAATGAAGCGATTTGATAACCACTTTGATGAGTTAGTAATATTATAAATATTATCATGATTATGGATGGTTTATTACTAGTAGTATTATTATCAGTATTTATATAGATTCTCATTATTTAATTAGGATGTCATATTATTATTAGTATTATTATTATTATCATATTAGTATTATTATTATTGTTATTATATATTATATTATATTATCATGATTAGTACAGAATGATTATTATTATTATTATTATAATATCGTTATTCATATTTATTATTGTTATTATAATCATTCTTATCATTTTACTAGTAGTATTAATTGCAAAAAAAAAAAAAAGTTAATTATTATAACTGTAATAATTACTGTAATAACGATATTATTCAAAAGAATGATATAGAAATTATTTATAATATGTTATTATTGTTTTTATTATTGGTGATTTCTATTATTTGTGTTGTTGTTTAATTAGTATTATATAGTTGCAAAATTATATATTTATAACGCAATAATGCAATAATAATGATAATAATTGAAATAAGATGATTAATAATTTGCAATAATGCAGATAATAATGGCAATAATGATGATAATGATGATTAATGATGAGAGGAGGATAACATTGTGATAATCATGATAATAATGATAGATAATAAACAGGAATTGGCTCCATTATATAATAAAAAAAGGTAAAATAAAAATAATTCCCTAAAGTCGACAAAGCGGCAAAATCTAGAGAAAATATAGCATTTTGAGAGTTACTCCAAATGACGTTTTTTCGATATCTGATGATTTTGGCAAATTATTCAGGGGTAAAATACTGATTAAAAATTACCAAACATCGTATTAATCATGACAATAATGAGGGATAAAAAGTGGAGAATAAAGGAATTTGATAAACATTGATGATATTGAATATTATCAATATCATCATTATTATTATTATTAGGACGATTTAGTATTATTATTTTTATGATTATTATTATTATTATTATTGTATTAGTATTATCATTATTATTTTTATTGGTATTATATTATGTTATTATTATCATATTTATTATTATTATTATTATTCCTAATTATTATATTAGTCATTATATTTATCATTATTATTATTATAATATCGTTATAATATTATTGTTTTTATTATCATTATTTATCATTTATTAGTGTAGTATATGCAAAAAGAATTATTATAACAGTAATAATTACTGTAATAACGCGATAATAAAATAAGATATAGATAATTATGATAATATCGTTATATTGTTATTATTAATGTTATTCTATTATTATGTTGTGTTATTAGTATCGTTACAACAAATGATATATTAAACGCAATAATTGCAATAATAATGATAATAATTGCAGTAACGATGATAGTTAATGCAAATAAATGATGATTCAAATAAATTTGCACTAATGATGATAATGATGATCAGGGATGATGCTAATATAATATTGCTGATCAATCATGATAATAGTGATGATAATAACAGGAATTTTCTCCATATATAATATAAAAAGGTTAAAGAAAAATAAGCCCAAAAGGTCGAAAAAGCGGCAAAATCTATCGAAATAGTAGCCTTTGAGAGTATACCTCCAAACATTGACTTTTTTTTCGAGTTCTCTGATGATTTTGGCAATTATTAGGGTAATAATGATAAATAATACCCAAAATCGTAGTAAATCATGACACTAATGAGTATAAAAGTTGAGAATAACAGAGAGAATTTTGATAACATTTGATGATTATTATATTATCAAAATTATTCATTAATATTAGGATGATTACTATTATTATTTCATTATTATTATCATTATGATTATTTATTTAGTTAGTACTATATTATGAGTATTATTATATTGATTGATTATGATGTTGTATATTATTGTTATTATTATTCTTATGATTATGTAGTATTTATTAGTGTTATGATATCATTATTCTCATTATATATTATTATTATTATTATTATACTACGGTTTATTAATATTTCTTATTGTTATTATTATCCTTATTATCATTTTAATTAGTAGTATAATTGCAAAAAATTAATTAGTTATAACAGAATAATTACTCTAATAAACGAATAAATTAAATAATGTATAGATAATTATTATATTATCGTTAGTATTGTTATTATATTGTATTCTATTATTATGTTGTTGGTATAGATAGTTGCAAAATTATATAGTATAACGCAAAATTGCAATACTAATGATAATAATTGCAATAATGATGATCATAAGTGCAATAATGATGAGAATGATGTAATGACGATGTAATGATCATATTGATGATAATCATGATAATAATGATGATAATAACAGGAAATGTTCATATATAATAAAAAAGGTTTAGAAAGAAAATAATTACCAAAAGTCGAAAAAAGCGCAAAATCTATCGAAAAATATAGCCTTTGAGAGTAATACTTCCAAAATGACGTTTTTCGATTTCTCTGATGATTTGGCAATTATTAGGGTAATAATGATAATAATTAAACAACATCGTATAATCATGACAATAATGAGGATAAAAGTGTGAGAATAAGAGGTAATGTTTGATAACATTTGATGATTATTAATATTATCAATATTACATTATTATATGATTATTACTATTATATTATTATTATTATTATTATTATTATTATTACTGTATTATGATTTTATTTATTATCATTATTATTATATTATTATTATTATTATTATTAAAATATCCCTATTAATATATTATTGATTATTATCATTATTATAATTTATTGTAGTAATAATTTGCAAAAATAATTATTATAACAAGTAATAATTACTGTAAAACGATATTAATGAAAAAAAGATATAGACTACTATATTACTATCGTTGATTATTGTTGATTATTTATGGTTATTTTCTATTATTATTGTTTTGTGATAGTATAGTTGCAAAATTTATATTATACGAATAATTGCAATAAAATGATAATAATTGCAAAATGTGATAATAATTGCAATAATGAAGATAAAAAATTGCGCCAAAATGATGATATGATGCTGATATGATATCAGTGATGATAATTAGATAATAATGGATGATAATAAAACAGCCATTGTCTCCATATATAATAAAAAAAAGGTTTTTTTAAAGAAAATAATTTCCCGGAAGTCGAAAAAAGGGCAAAATCTAGCGAAAATAGCCTGCTGGAGGAGTATACTCCAATAGGACGTTTTCGAGTTCTCTGAATGATTTTGGCAATTATTAGGGTAATAATGATAATAATTACCAAAATCGTATTAATCATGACAATAATGAGGATAAAAGTGAGAATAAGAGAATTTTGATAACATTTGCATGATTATAATATTATCAATATTATCATTATTATTATTATTATTACTTATTATTATTAATTATTTTATTTTATTATTATTATTATTATATTATTATTATTTATTATCATTATTATTATCATTATTATTATTATTATTATTAATATCGTTATTAATATTATTATTGTTATTATTATCATTATTATCATTTTTACTAGTAGTATAATTGCAAAAATAATTATTATAACAGTAATAATATGTATAACGATATTAATTAAAATAATGATATAGATAATTATTATAATATGTTATTATTGTTATTATTATTTTATTTATTTTGTTTTGTATTAGTATAGTTGCAAAATTATTATAAACTGCAATAATTGCAATAATAATGATAATAATTGCAATAATGATGATAATAATTGCAATAATGATGATAATAATTGAATAATGATGATAATGATGATAATATGATGATATGAAATAATTGATATAATATATAATAATGATGATAATAACAGGATTTCCATATTATAATAAAAAAGGTAAAAGAAAATAATCCCAAAAGTCGAAAAAGCGGCAAAATCTAGCGAAATATAGCCTTTGAGAGTATACTCCAAAATGACGTTTTTTGATTTCTTGAGATTTGGCAATATTAGGGTAATAATGTAATAATTGCAAATCGTATTAATCATGACAATAATGAGGATAAAAGTGAGAATAAAGAGAATTTTGAAACATTTGATGATTATTAATATTATCAATATTATCATTATTATTATTTTATTATTATTTATATTATTATATATTATTATTATTATATTATTATATATTATTATTTATTATATTATTAATCGTTATTAATATTATATTATTATTATTAATATCGTTATAATATTATTATTGTTATTATTATCATTATTATCATTTTTACTAGTAGTATAATTGCAAAAATAATTATTATAACAGTAAAATTACTGTAAAACGTTATTAATTAAAATAATGATATAGATTATTATTATAATTTCGTTATTATTGTTATTTCTATTATTATTTTTGTTGTTATTAGTATAGTTGCAAAATTATATATTATAACTGCAATAATTGCAATAATAATGATAATAATTGCAATATTGATGATAATAATTGCAATAATGATGATAATAATTGCAATAATGATGAATAATGAATAGAATAATGATGAAATGAGATGATATGATAATATGATGATAATCATGATAATAATGATGATATAACAGGAATTGTCTCCATATATAATAAAAAAAAGGTAAAAGAAAATAATTCCCAAAGTCGTAAAAGCGGCAAAATCTAGCTAAATATAGCCTTTTGAGAGTATACTCCAAAATGCCGTTTTTTCGATTTCTCTGATGATTTTGGCAATTATTAGGGTAATAATGATAATAATTACCAAAATCGTATTAATCATGACAATAATGAGGATAAAAGTGGAATAAAGAGAATTTGAAACATTGATGATATAATATATCAATATTATCAATATTATTATGTACTATTATTGTTTTAATT
>NW_023665260.1:0-2500 GCF_015228065.2 Penaeus monodon | reverse complement strand
TCCCTGGAAGAGGTGACTGCTATCTTAAGAAAGGGAAAAGGGAAAGGGTTTTGCGTCATAACCTCTTCGGCCCCTAAACTCGGCACAACTATATGCGTTTTTGTTTTTCATTGTAGGGTGATATCTGCATTTTTGTCGAATAGCTTCAGGAGGGGTTGACAACAGATGGAATCTCGATAAAATTCATGGTTACATGTTTTCCCCTATGCCTTTACAGGGAAGTACTCTGAAAAAAGGGTGGAGTTCTTCATTATAAAAAAAAAACGTATGTGATCCAGCTATGCCTTTCCAGCTTTTAATGTATGTGATAACCACACGAGTAATCCAACTAAGCTTTTTCAGAGAGTTAATGTGATTACTGCAGAAGTATCTCTATTATGTACAGGAAATGTGAAATATGTCCCATTATCGGCTTCTCTTTGCTAAGCAATTTACAGCTTAGATATACGAGATGCTGACAGCACTAGCAATTTTATTTTAGCTACAGAACTCTTGCCTTGATTGTGGATTTTCATTGTCAAACACCATACGGGGTTTTATTTAATGGCTAAAAAAAAATATCTATAATAACAACCGAGGAAGACACAGGCATGTATGATTTATCTTATTGGGGAAAGCTGAAGGAAAGTGGATGTAAAGTACTCGGTCTTAAAATGCCAAAATTACTGTTGCAAGAGGAACCTCGAACGTCTACCACAGAAATATGCTGCTCTTGCCTGGAAAGGGCCCTCATCTCCTTTCTTATGTAAAATTTGCCTTGCAATTTTTTTGCCAGTGGAATGAGAATATGGTATCATTTACTTAGAAGGGATTTTTGGGTTAAGGTTTACGGCCGTTTGTTGGTATTTACGCCCTGTAGAGGTTTCAATAGCACATATATAACCTATATGTTGGAATTAAATTTGTTTTCAGAAACTAAAAGAAAAGAAAAATGAATATGAGTTTTATACTGTAAGAGAATTGAGAAAGGGGCACATCATCGAACCACTCCAATCTTTTCGAGACAATATTCTCCTACACTTTCTAACCCTATCTGCTTACGAATATTATTAACTTTTGCCTTACTATCAAACATGACTTTGACGGGTCAAAATGAGGGTATGAATCCAAGTAGAAAGGGATGGAAACGCGGCAACAATGTATCTGTTGTAGTGCAAATGGTTGATGACCTTGAAAAATACTTGTAATGACATACATCAGCTGCACGAGAGAGTTATCAAACAGCACAGTGTAACTGCATAGGAAGTGGATCCCTTCCAACCCCAGAGGGCTTTGTTAGTACTAACTCAATGTACCACAGCAAAACCTCTGTTATAAAGGACTTTTCATGATGATGATGGTGGTGGTGATATAGATAATGATCATGTTGGTGGTGATAATGATGACGATGAAAAACTGGATCAGTTAAGTTGTGAGATATAACGGTTCGTAGACATCACTGACAGGACGGCTTTTTCATTCATGCAATATACTCATAGTATCCATATTTAATGTACTTACAGTTACCTATACGATGTTGCTGAAGACACCCTAAAAATTTGACACTTTTCGATTTCATTTGCAATCTATAACTGGTACCAAAAGAATATGCAAGCAAAAATAGTTTGGTATACACTAAAATTTTACATTTCCATATGGTCATTATGCAAATGACAACCTTTTGAATCCCCCTGAGTGTTAACTGTTAGTATGTCATATTGCATAACGGTTTCAATAACACTTTTGGAGTAGTTGTTGAGAGTCTTAACAGTAGTAAGGGATTCATGACCTACTTTTATGTGTAACAGAGGAATCAAGGGACGAATATCCTTCCTAAAAGTTTAAAAAGTAAGGGAATATTTATCCGGATATTTCTCCAAAGGTTGTGTGCTCGCAACAACAACAACAAAGATAATAATAGCAATAGTGATAATTATAATGATATTGATAATGACAATGATAATGACAAAAATTAAAACAAACAATAACGATGATAATGATATTAACAGTGAGTGATAATGATAATGATTATGGCAATGATCGTAATAATGATAATATGATTATAAAGATTATAATGATAATAATAATGATGATAATGACGATGATGAAGATGGTGAAGATGATGGATGATGATGATGATGATGATGATGGATGATGATGATGATGATGGTGGTGAAATAATGGCAATAATAGTAGTGATATATCATAATGCTAATAATAATGATTATTGATAAATATAATGTATATATGATAATGATAATAATTGTTATTATTAATAACTATAATATATATAAGATGATGAAATAATAATTACTAATAACTGTAATATATATATAATGATAAGGATAATAGAAATAGTGTCGCAACTGCGTGATTGTCAGGACCTTCGGCGCTGCGTACCTCAGTCCGAGCGGGGGCTTAGGTCCTCCCGATTGGGTCGCACACCCCGTGGGGAACGAGGGTGTCGGGCCTTTACGTCCCGCGCACACTTAAAAGGAACACGGGGGAAAAAAAATCACGC
>NW_023665259.1:5000-10000 GCF_015228065.2 Penaeus monodon | reverse complement strand
TGAGTGAGTGAATGTGTGTGCGTGTGCGCGATGAATTAGAAATCTCTATTGATTCATTCCTCGGAGTAATTGCTCGTTATTCGTTTAGGTGATAATGATAAGAAAGGGGAAGAACGAGAAAAAGAAAACAAAAAAACCCTTAAAGTGAATCAAAAGTCCACCATAGAACGCAAGAACCGGAGGGCAAATGGGGTGGACTGCAAACCTCATTAACGAGGTGTGAACTATTACAGCAGTGGGGGTGGGCGCAAATGCAAGAAGCGGTGGCTCGGCGGTGGGCTGGTAGGTATGCCAAACAGCTCCTTTGTTTGCAGTTCTCAGGATCTGTGACCCACTTCTGTCGCAGTGTCTGGGCTGCTGTAGTTTCTGTGGCGTTGTCCTATATTCCATTGATGCTGTGTGCTTTGCGTGTTCTCTTGTTATGCTCGGCTTTCACTTTTTTCTTCTCCCCTTTGTGCGGGCCTCAATACAACGGGC
The DNA here is from genome assembly GCF_015228065.2 of Penaeus monodon. NCBI lineage: Eukaryota > Metazoa > Arthropoda > Malacostraca > Decapoda > Penaeidae > Penaeus > Penaeus monodon. Next base: position 9,523 of record NW_023665259.1, on the reverse strand, counting down.
ACCACAAATGCAACAGTCTAGTAGGGTAATTACTTGAACTAAAAAGTAAATCTCAAAGAGGGCAATCACTTCATATAATTACCTGATATAAAAGGCAACACTGTAGTAGGGTAATTATCTGATATAAAAGGCAACAGTGTAATAAAAAGGCAACAGTGTAATAGGGTAATTACCCGAACTAATTGAAGGCATGAGTGTAGCAGAATAAGCACTTATGCTAAAAGGTAATATTGTAATAGGATAATAACCTTAAACAGAAGACAACAGTGTAACAGGGCAATTACTTGGACTAAAAGGTAACACCATAACAAAGTACATATTCGAACTAAAAGGCAGTTTCCTGGTTACCGCAGATAGATTCACTGGCGAATTACTGCGAGAAGTCAGCTGTTGTTAGGAAGAGCAGGCAGGGAATCGCAGCCCGGCGCGGCCGTTGGCTCGGATGGACTGCCACTTCTGACGGTCTTGAAAGCGGATTGAGAAGAAAATGGAGAAAAGAAGTAGAAATTGGGGTACAAGGAGCAGATGAAGAAAAGAAATACAAGTAAGAGGAGAAAACGTAGAGATCAAGTAGAGAAAATGAAAAGAAGTGGAAGTAGAAGGAAAACAAAAAGAAAAGAAAAGTAAAAGGAGAAAAGAAGAAAAGAACTAGAAGTAGAAAAGAGGAAGTGGAAGTGAAGGAAGGAGGGAAGACGTAAAGGAAAGAATTAGAATTAGAATCCGGAAGAGAAAATAAGATACAATACGAGTAAGAATAAGAATAACAATAAGAGTAAAAATAAAAGACAATTACAAAAATGATAATGGTAATGATAATAATGATAATAGTAGTAGTAGCAGTAGTAGTAATGCTACTAATAATAAAAACTATATATCAAATTTTATCAAATAAACTGCCTCGCAGGATATCACTTTCTTATTTTCTTTTACTTTTCAACAAAATATAATCACCTACACTTAATCCTAGAACTGGCCTTCGATTTGATTTCTTGCAGCATGACCGATCCACGTCGAGAGCCAGCGAATTCATTCTCTCCGTCGCTTTTGCACGATTAATGCGACGGCGACCAATGGCTGTCCAGCTGACTGTGAACTCGGCGCGTCTGTCTCCGGCAGTTCCTCCGAGTGCGTGCGGACGTGACAACTCGCATGCCTAAGGGTCGGAGTGCGCGGGAGAGTGCGGCGTCGGTGAGTGCGTTTCCTCGGGCAGGAAGGAGAGAGGGAGAGGGAGAGGGAGAGAAGCATAGAAGGAGAGAAAGAGGGAGGGAGACAGGGAGAGAAGGAGAGAGAGAGAGAGGGAGGGAAGGAGAGAGGGAGAGAGAGAGAAAAGGAAAGAGAGAGAAAGAGAGAGAAAGAGAGAGGGAGAGAAGCAGAGAAGGAGAGGAGAGGGGGAGAGAGGGAGAGAAGGAGAGAGGGAGAGGGGGAGAAGGAGAGAGGGAGAGAAGGAGAGGGAGAGAAGGAGTGAGAAGGATAGAAGGAGAGGGAGAGGAGAGAGGGAGAGGAGAGAGGAGAGAGGAGAGAGAGAGAAGAAGAGAGGGGAAAGAAAAAGGGGGGAGAGAAGAGAGGGGAAGAGAGAGAGGGGGGGGAAGAGAGAGGAGAAAGAGAGAGAGGAGAAAGAGGGGGGAAGAGAAAAAGAGAGAGAGAGAGAAGGAGAGAGAGAGAGAAGGAGAGAGAGGAGGAGAGAGAGAAGGGGGAGAGAGAGAGAGAGAGAGAGAGAATGAGAGGAGAGAGAGAAATGAGAGAGAGAGAGAGAAGAGAGAGGGGAAGAGAGAGAGAAGAGAGAGAGAGAGAGAGAGAGAGAGAGAAGGAGAGAGAGAAAGTAGAGAGAGAGCGAGGAGAGAGAGAGAGAGGGAGAGAGAGAGAGGAGAGAGAGAGGGGAGGGAGAGAGAAGCGAGAGAGCGAGAGAAAGAGAGAGAAGGAGAGAGGGAGAGAGGGGGGAAGGAGAGAGAGAAAGAAAGAAAAGAGAAAATGGGGAAAAAGAAAGAGTTCAGAGAAGAGAGAGACGAAATATGAAGCGAAGAAAAGAAGAAGAAAAGAGAAGAGAAGAAAAAAAAGATGGAATGGGAAGAGAAAAGAGAAAGAGAAAAGAGAGCCATGAAGAGAGAGGGTGCAGGGGCGGCAGTCCCATGGATATACGCCTTTTTAGATTTCTATTTGAGCTTATCTATAAATCAGTATTTTTATGTTCATTTATTTATTTCCTTATTTGTTGTTTCTCCGTTCATTTATTTATGTTTTCCATTCATTTGTGTCTCTTGTTAATTGATTAACTAATCTATTTACATATTTATCTGTCTATTACTCCTGTTTTTGTACATTAATTTGTATGTTTGCTTATGTATCTATAAATTCTTTAATTAACCTTATCTATATATTCATTAATTTATATATACACATTTCTCTAGCTATTTATTTGTCTATTTACATACTCCTCTCTTTATTTACTTTTTCCTGGGCTTCCCACTATAACCGACCGCTATTTCGGCAAGCGGAGCACCGTCCGACATTTCCCGAAGGAGCAGGAGGAAATGTTTTGTTTTGACAACGGCGAATAAATTATGAACGAAAAGAATTTGGTATTTTTCCGCGCAGCTTCCATTTCCCTTTTTAAAAAATTTATGTCACGAGGGCCAGAATTGAATTTTCATAATAATCAATGAGTGGCTTAATTCTTGGTGATATGACACACAGACGTGCACACATACTAGGTCACACGGACAGATGCGCCGCGCGCACACACACACACACACACACACACACACACACACACACACACACACACACACACACACACACACACACACACACACACACACACACACACTCACACACTCACACACTCACATACTCGAGTACATACTCGCACTTACCCTTATACTCACACTTGCACTTACACTCATACACAAAATAACTGAAGAAATTCAGTAAAATCGAAAAGACAAGCAACTGATCGAAAACATGAGAGAGAAAAATCAGGATCCGGCTGCTGCTTAAAATTTCCCCTTTTTTACACCTTTTTTCTTATTCCCCCCTCCTCCTCATTCTCCCCTCTCCCCAACCCCGTCCTCTCCTCCCCTCTTCCCCCCTCCTTCAATCACCGTCTCCCCAACCCACTGTGTGCTGTGTGGTGCAGCGGTAGTGATCTCGTCTAGCAATCTGGCTGACCTGCGTTCAAATCCCTCGCCGCCAGTGGATGGTAACCCCGGCCATCCCTCGCACACATGAGGTAATTTAGAAGCAAAATGGAACACACAATATGTCACACCAAGAATATCCATTGTAACAAATGGAATCAAACTAAACCTTTAAACCTTTAAACCCTCTCTCCCCCCCCCCCCTTCAATCACCATCTCCCCCCGCGCCGCTCCAAGAGTGGACGCGGTAAAAAAGTTGTCTGCTATAATAAGGCGCCGGAAAGTCCACTGAACCCTTAACTCAGAAGAGAATACTGCTCTCGGCCGGACTGTCGAGCGGCCGTGGAACTAAAAGCTCCCAGGCCTGTCTCGGAGGAGGAAGAGGGAAGCTCGGCCTCGAGATAATAGCTGGCTAGGAACTTATTCGAGATGGAGACGGAGATAAAGAGGAAGAGGCAGCGACGAGGAAGACGATGAGAGGAAAAAACAGTGGCGACGACGACGAAGACGATGATGATGGCGACGATGACGGTGAAGACGACGACGAAGACGATGATGATGGCGACGATGACGGTGAAGACGACGACGAAGACGATGATGATGGCGACGATGACGGTGAAGACGACGACGACGACGACAACAACGACATCGACTCCGACAACGACGCAACAACAAGAACTCAAAAACAGCAACAACAAAGTTGTGAAAATAATGATAATGATTCAATTGCACCGTTATGATCATCATCCCAATTACTATCCTTTTAATTACTGCCATCATTACCATTGCCATCAAACTTGCAACGCTCCTGAGAAATTCATAGACAAGACTTAAGTTTAAGGAATTGGATAAAAATAAAGAAAATATAGAGAAACCAGAAGAACAACAGTTAGAAAAAAAAAATATATGAGGATGAAAAAAATATCGGAAGAAAATTATGAATTGGGAGAGTCAAGATGAAGTAGAGGGGGGGGGGGGAATATTCATACATCTTATAATAATAATAATAATAATAATAATAATAATAATAATAATGATAATGATAATGATGACGATAATGATGATGATGATGATGATAATAATAATAATAATAATAATAATAATAATAATAATAATAATAATAATAATAATAATAATTAATAATAATAATAATATGATAATATTGATTATGGTAATAATAATAACAATAATGATGACAATCATAATAATTATGAAATAATGATATAAAAATATAATATCAACAATAATAATATAATAATAATAATAATAATAATAACAACCACAACAACAACCACAACAACAACAACAACAAAACAAACAACAAACAACAACAACAACAACAACAACAACAACAACAATAATAATAATAGTATTAGTAGTAGTAGTAGC
>NW_023665258.1:45000-46676 GCF_015228065.2 Penaeus monodon | reverse complement strand
TTCCTTCATCTACTCTCCGTTCCCCTTCTCTCCTCCTCCTCCTCTTCAAACTTCCACTACCCTCATTCCTTTCTCCCGCCTTATACCCCCTCATCCTCCTCATCCTCACCTTTCTACTTCTTTCTCCCCCCCGTTCAACCATTCTCCCCTCCCTCCTCTTTTCTTCTTCCCTCTCCGTTATACCATCTCCTCCTCATTTTAACTTCTTCCCCGTTCACACTTCTCCTCTGCTCCTCGTCCTGTCCTTTCATTCAATCTCCCGTTACCCATTCTCCTCCTCTTTATACTCTTTCTTCCACTTCTATCTCTCAGTTTCCCCTTTCTCCTCCTCCTAATCCTTCCACTTCTATCTCCCCGTTCCACCCTTCTCCTTCTCCTCTTCCTCCACCTCATTCCACTTTTATCTCCCCGTTCCCCCATCTCCTCCTACTCCCCCTCCCCCTTCCATTTCTATCTCTACCGTCCCCCCTTTCTCCTCCTCCTCCTCCTCCTTCCACTTGTATCTCTACGTCTCCCCTTTCTCCTCGTCCTCCCTCTTCTTCCACTTCTATCTCCTATTTCCCCCTTCCCTCTCCCTCTTTCTCCTCCTCTTCCTTTTACTACTGTCTTCCCGTTCCCCCATTTTCCTCCTCCTTCAATTTCTATGTCTCCATTCCCCCTTTTCCTCCTCCTCCTCCTCCTTCCCCGCCCCCTCCCTTCGTATATATTTGTATGTATATACACATATATATGAATATGTAGAATATGTATATATATGAAGAAGTAGAATATATGTATATATATGTATATATACACACTAATATATATACATATGTGTATGTCTTCCCGTTCCACGTTTTCTCCTCCTCCCCGTTCCCTCTTCTCCTTCTCCTCCTCTTACTTCTTTCACTTCTATGTTCACGGTACACAGACACTTACACACACACACACACACACACACACACACTTACACACACATACACCCTTACACACACACACACATACGCACACACACAAACATATATACATACATCTATAAACATGTGAAATTATATATTTTGCCTGTATATACATATATATAGGTATATAAATACATATAAGGCCGCGATGGCCGAGTGGTTAGAGCATCGGATTCAAGACTGGCACGACGGCAATCTGAGTTCGAGGGTTCGAGTAACCGGCCGGCGCGTTGTTTCCTTGGGCAAGGAACTTCACCTCGATTGCCTACCTAGCCACTGGGTGTCAGTGCTGGTCCCAAGCCCGGATAAAATAAAGAGAATGATTACCTAAAAAAAAAAAAAAAAAAAAAACACCGGCACTCTCCGTGGAAACGAGACCCTACCACGTACTCACTCCAAGAGCATCACAACATTAAAACTACAAATAATTATCATGCTGTGACCAAGGCGGCTCAAACATGAAAAAAAAAAAATATATATATACACATATATGTAGGTATGGATATATATACATATATTTGTGTATATATTAGGTTATATATTAGGTTACGTTAGGTTAGGTTACCATAGGTTAGGTTATATATATGTTAGTTTAGGTTAGGTTAGGACACACACATACAAATACCCTATATGCAAAATGTTATATCATATATACATATATAAATATATATGTATATGTATATATACAAAAATAAATAGACACACACTCCCCACAAACATACACCAACATATATGTGT
>NW_023665258.1:35000-40000 GCF_015228065.2 Penaeus monodon | reverse complement strand
ACACGGAATTTATTTGTTATTTTTCAAATGTAATGGATATTCCATTTGTCACGAAGAATTTTGGTAAAAAAAAAGAAAAGAACTCATTTCTCGTGAAAGAAGACCATTGCTACAATAGGTTATAAGCTCTGGTATTTTCTTTACTATTTGATTTTATATATGTAAGGGGTTCGCTAAGGAAATGGAGACCGAGGCCAGTAGGGCGGTTTGCGGTAATATGCTAGTATGAAATTGACCGTTATCCGTAGGTGACGACGTATACCAAAAGTGTAGTTGTTGTTCTGTTGTGTTTTCGTGGAATTTGATAACTGCGGATGTTTGGAGTTCAAATAATTTAGAAAAGAAAACAAATTTACGTGTGAGGATGTTTGAAAGAACTGAAAGTATCAATCGATGTAGCGTCGTAGTTGTAAAGGTTTGAATGCAGGCGGGCAGCTGTTCAGCCGCTTTATTTTCTGTGGCGACAAGAATGCATTGGTATGGAGGGCCTAAAGGGGATGCCCTTGCAAACCCGTCTGTTTGGGTATAAAGACAATCATCAAAGTGAACACTAATGGTGGGCGGCTAGATCTAGTAATTTTTTGTTTGTGAAGTTATCTTGTGTTAAACCAATTTTGGTAAGCTGGGAAGTGTCTAACAATTGTTAACTATAATGATCGGTGGTTTTCATGAGGGAACATTGGTAAGAGTGACTCTATTCAAACTCGCATAGTGTTGGTTGTTTAAGTTAAGGTCGTCATTTCATTAGCAAAGGATGTAGATTTTCTATAGTGTACTGATTGGCAGTTAAAGGGAGATATGGGGGACAAGCAATTTTTGCAGTGTTTATAATTGAGTGCCCAATGGAAGAGATATGGGTCTGAGTGGAATTGGTTTGTGCACTTTTAGGAAGACCGTAAAGTAAACCAGGACGGGAGCCAGATGTTGACAGGAGTTATAAGTGTTTTCGTACTTATGCTTTGATGGTACGAAGAAGTTCTTTTTAGTTTGTCCTCTAAGTACAATAAGGGGTGGATACTTCAATAGTGTTTCTTTTGAATTTTATGTGGCGGTCCTAAGAATATTAAGTAATTTATTTTTGATAGTCACATTTATTTAAGATTACGACTTCCACGACCATTTATCAGGTTTGGCTGATGGATAATACTGTTGTCTTTTTTTGAGTGACTGTAGGGGTGACATGATGTCATCGGCTCGTTAATCCTGCTTAACTTTGCGGAATTTTCCTAAAGGTGTTTGTTAGCTATTTTTGCTATATTGTTTGTGACGTTGTTAAGGTGTTTTTGTAATAATCACAGTTTTTTATGTTTTCCACATAGCTTTTTTCAAAATATAGTAAATTTATGAAATTAACTTAGATGGAGGCATATACAGTAATCCCAGTCCGAGAGATAGTACAATCTTTTTGTTCTTCACTAGAATTTTCTGCAAGAAATTGACGATTACTTTCGATTTATCCCACTTTTTTCCTAATTCAAGGCCTACTTTTAGGAGCGTCTTGCTATGGTGTTTGTCCCCCCCCTCCCCCCCTACATGAGTATCTTTTTTTATGAAACATGTTTCATGATCAGCCTTATATACAAATGTATCAAGTGTGTGAGATGTAGACTTTAGCAATCTTGGGTTTTATGTAACAATTGTTTTGCCCTTACGTTCATCCTCATTAATTTATACATATTGAATACCATGTTTTATTCTATTGTTGTCTAACTGCGTATTTCCTTTTTTGGTTCATTAATTACGCACTTACGATGAGATTGTCATCTTCGAACTTTGTATATAAATCATGAAGTTCTTTAACGGCCGTCTAGTTTCCTCATTCGTCCTTATATATATATATATCTAATATATATATATATCTATATCTATTATATATATATATATTATATATAAATATTATATATATTATATATATATATATATATATACATATATATATACACACACACACATGTTATGTATTTATGTATATCCATCTATATGTTTGTATAGTATAAACACACATACACACAAACACACCACACACACACCACACACACAACACCACACACTCCACATCCACCACTTATTATATAGATATATATATGATATATATATATAATATATATATCTCATATATGTGTGTGTGGTGTGTGTATGTGTGTGTGTGGTGTGTGTGGTGTGTGTGTGTGTGTATGTGGTGTGTGTGTATTATTTATACAAGAATATATTAAATGTATGTGGTTAATATTTGTATGTATTTATTGATATACAACTCTCCTCTTCCTTTTCCTTTCCAATTCTGTCTCCCCGTCCCCCCGGCCTCCCTCCTCCTCATCCTCCTTCTTATTTTATTCCTCCGTTCCCCCCCTCCGTCTCCTCCCCCTTCCATTCTATCTCCTCAGTTTCCTCCCTCCCCCTTTCTTCTCCTCCTCCTCCTTTCCACTTCTGTCTCTCCGCACAATATTAATTTGTTAGTCGGATCCTAATTTCGAAGGTCTAGTTTCTATAGGACCTAAGCCGTGAGCTAGGCTGAAATATGGTTGTTAGCAAATTACAAGGATCAGATAATCCACGGATATGTTACCGTAATTTTTTCATAACTGGATCATGAAACATTCCTTCTTTATCACTGTTATGTCTTTTTGTTCTTTGATACTATATTCTCCAGCAGTAGAACACTTTCCACATTTACATTCCCCACACTTAGGTGTGCCTTGGATTCCAAGAGTATCCCATATTACATATTTTTCAAATTCCTTTTCTATTCTATTCATTGGTTCAGACATAATCGTCTACTTTGTAAAGATATTCATGGGCTGATCCTGAGCATAACACTGTCACGATTTTCTCATGCGGGTACACTGCGTTACTGACCTTCTTATACAGTATCCAAAAGCTTTTAATAGTTTAATTGCCCACAGTTTTTATGAACTTCAGGAAAAAGCAAAAAAATCTGCTCCTATCAACATTTCAATTTTCAACAGGAACGTCTCATCAAATGTCGTGGTTATCTGATTTTGTGCAGTTATCTTTCAATTCCATTCTGGACTTCAGAGTAAATTTCATCATACCACAACTTTATCTCCCATTCCTTTTCCACATTCATTAATTAGAGGAACTCTATAAGTTTTGGTTGACTAGCTCTCTAGTATCATTTCCTCGTAACCTAACACTTTTTACACAACGTATGTGTAATGAGAGAGAGATTAGGATCTGGAAAAAAAAAAAATTTCCCCCCCCCTAAAAAAAAAGGGTTTAAAACGAACATTCATAATTTCATTAAGCTAAAACTCATCATTAAGAGACATTCTCTCTAGAAATACATATACTTATAGCTGATTTTCAGCGTTAGGTGCTGATTCACAAAACACACACACCACACACACACGAACCCACCACACAGAGCTAGAGACACGACACACACACACACGCCACACACACACACACACACAACACACCATATAATATAATATATATATATATATATATATATATATATATATATAAACATGTTTAATATAATAATTTTTATATATTATATATATATATTTCATATAATATATATATATATATATTATATATATCTATATATTTATATTATATAGATATTTACTATATATATTATTATATTATATACTATGTGTGTGTGTGTGTGTTGTGTGTGTGTGTTGTGTACATGCTATATATATCTATAGTATATATATATATTATATAATCTCTATACTATATATATCGCATATATATATATATAATACACAACAACACACACATAGATATATATATATGATATATATTATTATTATATATAAATATATATATATATATATGTATATACTTATACATATATCAATACAGATATATTACATGTATGCATATATACATCTATACTTACATAAAACACCTTCCCACTCACCGCCCATGACTCACACGTCTCACTCACACGCACACCACAACTCACACACTCAAGTCCACCACACACACACACTCACACACACCCCAAAACTACAAATGGACACACACACACACACACATGACAGACACACCCACAAAAACACCAACACACGGAGAGGGGGAGGGGGGGAGGGGGAGGGGGGACACATCATAGCCAGGACAACATGCACATACGCGAACGACTCAGAGAAAAGGGAAACGAAAAGGTGTGGTTGTGGTGTGTAGTGTGTGTGTGTGTGGGGGTGTGGTGTTGTGTGTGTATGTGTGTGTGTGTGTGCATAGTTGTGTCGCATCGTCACTGTGTGCACTACTACTGATGTTTAGGTTATTGTGTGTGTTGTGTGCTGCACGCACACAACGGGTTCAGCACCGGCGCGGCGACACGAGCGCGAGCGTAGCTACAGGTCACGGGACGCGGACGACTCCGAGGCACAGCACTGCACGCGCGTATAGATATATAGTAGTGTGTATTAGTAGTATAATAGGGAGGTGGAGGTCGTATGTTATGATAGGTAGTAGAAGCAGATGAATACACACCGCACACACACACGACAACATCACAATCGAGTACTGATGTGAATAAGGGGGTGGTCGACACGAGCACGCAATCAGGCGAACTCACAGGACGAAAATAAGCAAATTCACTAAATCAACGGTCACATGTGTATATGTGTCGACACGAACGAATCACACACAGACAATATTGTATATATATAGTATATATAATATATAGTTAGATATTAGTAGATATGTTTCATATAAGATTATAATATAGATATTAATTGGTAGTAGATTTATATGTATATATATATATCTATAAATATCTATATATAATATATATATATATATATATTTATATTATATACATATAATATTTATATATATATATTTATATATATTATATATATATATGTAATGCATATATATATGTGTATTATATATTATATATATATATATGTATATTTCTGTCGTCTATTACTCATAGATATATATATTATTCATATATATCTATATATATATATATATTCTTTATATAGATATATATATATTTATATTTAATAGGTCTA
>NW_023665258.1:12500-32500 GCF_015228065.2 Penaeus monodon | reverse complement strand
TTCCTTCTTATTGTATTTTCATTTGTGATGCTTCTTGGACTGATTACGTGGTAGGGTCCCCAGTTTCCTTTCCACGAAGTGCCGGGTGTTACACTTTTAGGTAATCATTCTCTACTATTTTATCCGGGCTTGGGACCAGCACTGACTTGGACTGGCGTGGCCACCCAGTGGCTTAGGTAGCAATCGAGGTGACGTGCCTTCCCTCGAACTCAGATTGGCCGTCGTGACAGTTTTGAGTCCGATACTCTAACCATTGGGTCACCGCGCCTTATATGTATATATATATGAGTATACATATATATGTATATAGATATATAACATATATGTATATATATATATATATATATATATATATATATATATATATTATGTATAATCAGTTCATATATATATATTATATATATATAGTATATTAGATATATAATCTATATATCTGTCTATATATATATTATATCTATATATATATATCTGTATGTATATCTAATATCTCTATCTATCTATCTATGTAGTTATCTTCTTCTATCTATCTATCTATCTATCTATCTATTATCTATATATATATATATCTATATATATATATATATATATTTATATATGGGTGTGTGTTGTGTGTGTGTGTGTGTGTGTGTGTGTGTGTGTGTGTGTGTGTGTGTGTACATAAATACCTAAATATCTAATAGTATATCTACTACATATATATACTATTATATATATATATATGTATATTCTATCTATTATACACATAGATAATGATACATATATATATATATATACTATATTATAATATCTATATATATATATAGATATAATATATAATATATTATATATACATATATATATATCACACACCACACACAACACACACACCCACACACCACACACACACACACACACACATATATATATATATATATATATTATATAACTATATAATATATCATATAGATATATATACATATGTATAATATATAACATAATATATATATCTATATATATATATATATATATATATATATATCTATATTATATGATATATTTACATAAACATATGCATCTTATTAAATCATATATGTATATAATGTATGTAAAAAAAAATATATAAGTATATTATAAATATATAGGTTTTACACACACACACACACCAACCAAACACACACACACACACAGCAGGCACATTATAGATATATATATTATATATCTATATATATTATATATATATTCATATATATCCTATATATATTCATATATAGTACAGTAGGTATGTATGATACTAGGGGGTAAAAGTGGGAATTACGGTGAGAAAAGAACTAAGAAATGGAAGTAGGGGTAATATGATCGTTCGGTAGGGATATAGATATATGGATAGTAAGATAGAACGGGGGAGGAAAGGGAAAAGGTAGCAAGGGCGACACAATCATACACACCACACACGCCCCACACACACACACACACACACACACACACACACACCATTATATATATTATAATATATATATATATATAATATATATATATGTTATATTGTATGTATATATTATATATATATATATATATATCTATATATATATATGTTATATATGTAGATATGGATGTATATATTGTATGTATATATATATGTGTGTAGCAGCAACGACCCGTAACCTGGATTTCAGCATAGTTACCCAGGTTGGGTCACACAGGTCGACGGCCATGTCCGCGCTCATTGGACAGCGGGCTCCCATCGTTCACCTGCACGCCTACACAGGCTAGTTATTAATCCGCCGAGCCGAAAAACTCTCTGAATGTCAAAAACCAGCAGCCACACCTATAGATCATAGACAGTACAGCATTATCCCAGCCAATCGATGAGCTCGCTCCCCCGAACTTCCAGATAACTGCTAGCCTGTACTAATCCTTGGGTTTGTGTACCTCGCTCACGTGTGCTTGCAAGATCCTTATCTATCAAACACACAGTTTTGACTTCAGAGGTAACATTTATGTTACTGAGAAGCTAACCTTGACAGGTGACTTACAACAGCTCCGTCAAGCCACCTGTGGTTTACCGGCGACCTTGACCAGGCTAGTTTGTGTGTCACCGACCCTGCTATCGGTCGTTGATTGATACACAGGCCCTGGAAGCGTGTTAAGTCTTCGGCTTTCCACACCTGTATTCAGAGCCGGTGATCAACCACTCTTGGACCTCTATCTCTGCCAATCACTACTTCCCTTCCTTTCCTGTACTCTTCCTGGGCCTACGGATTTCTTGTGACTCTAGTATTAGGGGGGGGGCAGGGAGAGGTCTACAGCCCAGTCCCTTGTAGCAGATTGGGACCAGGGAGTACGACCACGTACAAGCCTCAATTCCTCGAAGGAACCGAGAACTCCGCCGGCTCTTCAAAACTCTTGAGAGGGTCAGGCAGTAGGAACAGGAAATCGCAGGTCTTTATAACCTGCCACTCTAGTGATCTAGGGAGAGGTTAGTCCTGACAAGGGTCTACCTGACCCAAAACAGGGGGGAACACTCACACGTCCTCTACAGCCCTTCAAAGGTGACGAGGGTGGGTTTGTAATTCACGTCCTCCTTTGGTCAGTGGCCGTAGTAGCCAATACCCCCACCCTTACCTCATGCCACCATGAGAATAAAGATTAAAGCAACCAACGGGCGACCCTCTCCTGCGAAGAGGGAAGCCCTTCTGCAAGCCCTTCTTGAGCCCGAATCCGAACACTCAGAGTAATCACCGCTCACGACCGTACATTATAATTTTGCCGAGATTGAGACAAACGCGGCCCTTTTTACCCCTGCAACTACCGAAACTCTGAGGAAGAAGGGTTTCGGAACCTCAAATGCACCAACTGAAGGCAAAAACTCACTTTAGTTTCTAAAACAGCTCGAACGTGAGCCGTAAAGCAACTCCGAAACATCAAAGAGGAACTAGAGAAAACCATGCCTGAAACGAAATAGTAACTTTACTCATGAAAAGATCTTACCTAATCAAAATACATTGCCGACACCAGACACATCAAACTTCAAGAGAAAAGGACTCTTCTCTTTAACATATATATCAGCCCCCGACAAATCGGGACCAGAACGGTCACTAACATAGTGGCAATGCATGCACTGCTACAAATATGGGATTACAAAACAAAACTGCCAATAAAGAAAAAAACCTCAAGCTCTTCTCAGAGTGTGGCTCAAACACTCACAATTACAGAGACTGCAGTCTCAAACAAGAGAATGCCTCAACTGCGGAGAGGCACAACAGAACCCTGGCCAACTCCTGCCCCTCATGAAGGATGCCATGAAAAAACAGAGAGGAAAAAAAACAAAAAAGAGGAGAGAAAAAAGATTACCCCTAAAAAAAGTAGCCGAACAAACTGCAAAAACGGTAGCGTCACCCAGAATGCTGGCTGAAACCTTAATTCAAAGAAATGAAGAGGAGAAGTAGAATTAAAAGACAGAACCCAGATATCCTGCAAGCTCCCCAATAACCTATCTGTTTGGGATTATGACAGCCCGCATTCCGCCCCACCTCAAAAATATCATGGAACCAGGCTAGGCTTTGCACCATGCCCTAAAAGTGTTGAAGAGAACGAATCTCCAGAATCTCGATCTCGGGAATGGGGACTCCTGGGAATATCAAAGTTCTCCCACCACCACACACAAAACCACAGAAACTACCATCTCACACTCCACCGTCTCGCCACAACAAAACCCAGCCTCCAAACCCAGATCGCCACACCACAGAGAAACTCAACAACAGCACCACACCAAACACCAAACCACACCAACTCCTACACCTACCAGTCACCTGCACGCCCAAACCCACAAGCGTCCCACCACAGCAACCCACAACCACAGTCAGTCGAACCCAACCATGCACATGCACACAGCCAACAACAGACAACCTAACAGACTCAGAGATCGATGATCATTCCCTTCGCCACAGGACGTTACGTCCGAACCAAAATACGGCATCCGCCTCTTTGCCGCGGAACCCTCACGATACAAACACCTAAACAGACTACAATGCACAGGAGATAACACGCGGTAAATCAAATGGATTTACACAACACTACATACCAAAACCGCATTCACGAACAAAAATTAACACATCCCTGACACGCCGGCAACATCTTCATCCATTCTGCATGAATCGAGAAGTGAACGCAAAACATTGAACACATACGAATGGCTGGTACCAAACAACCAAGTCACCATGGCTGCAACCCACAACACATTACACTCCACGCCTCAGATCATACAACACAATGGACACACCTGGACATACAGACTAAAGCAAGAACTCTGCAACCAATACAGAAACAGACCCCCGACATCATCCTCATTACTCACACTCACTCAAACCCCCAAACAGTTAAATATTCAATTACAACCACATACACATCCAACAAAACACACGCCACCAGTACGGCATTGCCATTGCGTCAAAACAACACTCAAACACAAATACTGGACACTTCACCTCAGAACTCATGCCATCGATCGACACCCCTCATGGACCATCATCATCGCCACCCTTACATCCCCCCACGCAGACCTTACCTTAACCAACCTGATCCTTTTCCAACTTCTACGACACCAAAAACCAACATATATCAATGGGAGACTTTCAACGCACACCACAGACTCTTTGGTTACACAGACACAGATGCCGTCGGACGAGGCCTCGCCTCACTCATCTCCGCGGCAGACTACCACCCACCTCGGCGCAGACGCCCAACTTATACGTTGCCAACAGCTCCACCGACACTAGACATAGTTCTCGCCAACCACACATCAATCTGAATTACCACATAACCACAGACGATGTCACATCCAGCGATCACCTTCCGGTGATACTCACACTCTCCACCAACCCATCATGGTACCCACACCGCCCGGAGAACCTCAACATGCCAACTGGTAAGGGTTTAAACAAGCCTTGAACACACACACCTCCAGACTAGAGGGGCAACCCACACACACCATAGAAACCACCACCTTAACCGTGGTACGCAGACATACATACCGCCCGCGAGGCAACATTCCTAAAACAACATACAAACACTTGTTACTACCGGGAGAAACCATCGTCGAAAAACACTAACAATACACTACAGACACTACGGGACTTGCCTGAAACACAGGGTGGAACACAGAACTTCGAACACGACACAGAGAATTCAAATACCACTCACCAACGAAACAAAACATGGCAACCACACTGGGAAACACTCACAAGAGAACTATGGCCAACACATAAAATCCTAAAGTCTTCTGGATGAAACACAGGAGACTCATAGATTCGACATACAGACTATTCAAATGTATTTACAACACCAACAGACAAAAGTGACACAGCAGAGGTATGGACTGTTCACAGAGAGTTCTGGCAACGGACTTCCAAATCTCCCCTGCTGAAACACAACATTTGTCCCACACACAGAAGCCGAGTACACAATCACTACACACCTGCAACACCTGACTCTCCCATCACAAACATATCACTCAACACTCTCTCACCTGACAACCCATCTCTACAACCCTCACACCAGAAGACATGAAACGCTCACACACACCTCTAAAACACAACACATGACACAGCAACATTTAACAACTCATCTTCAACACCTCCCACCCATCATGATCAACCCGCCTCATATCCCCTCTTCAAACGCTGCCCTTCAACTGGATACACTTCCCCAGTATGTTTAAACATGCCCTCCCTTGTTTTTGATCCAAAAACAGGGAACCTACCCCACGAAGTGTCCATTTCCGAGACCGATTTTCATGCTGGAAGTTCCCCGGGAAGTTTGCTTGAGAGATTATCACACACAGACTTAAACATCACCTTGAATACAACGACATACACAACCCAGCAACACGGATTTTCGCCCACACAGAGGGCCTGGGAGCGCAATCGCCCTCGCTAACGAGGAGATCGATCTCGTCTCGCAAACAGCACCAAACAACATTTACTACGAGACGTCACCAAGGCCTTTGATAGGTCGCATGACGGTCTCAATACAAATACACATTTACAATTCCTCCAAACTTCACCGCTCTTTAATGCAAACTTCCTGGACAACAGAACAGCCTCCATCCGCTGGTGCACACCAAGGCCCTCCCCTCCCCTCAGAAGTGGAGTTCACAGGCAGCGTTCTTTCACACCACACTCTTCACTCTACACTGCCAGCCTGCCACCACCAGCCATACAGCAACTACACACAGCGCAGACGACATCCACAAAGTGCATATCACACCCCTCCAAATCCAAAACAATCAATGAAAGCAGCCACACAAACAGCATACACAATCAACACGTACGAAAACAATGAAATACAAACCAACACAAACGAATTCACAATCATACCAGTGGCGAGACGCAACCCACCCCCCACTCACGATAACCAACACAGACATGCCAACGCAACCTCGGAAACATGTTAGGCCTGCACTTCAGCAGAAACGGGATTCCACACTCACAACCCGCACTAACAGCGAGCACAGCTCTCAAAATATCAGTACGCTTCTCATACTGTCACACACCACCAAACTTAAACTCTACAAAACCACCGTAAGAACCCCATACTCGAGTACACACCCATTCCACTGATTGCAATCTCAAACACACAGAAACTCAAGATGCAATCTATACAGACAAAGCAATATCCTGATAAACACACCACTATCAAGGACAGATACGATACAGAATCACCGTACAATCACTACACCAAACATACAACTAGAGCCCTGAACTACTCATACACAAACTAGCCCACGAACATGGGACCGCATACAACACATAGACAACACAAACTACGACGACATCATACACAAGCCACGCACACATCAAACAAATCACCCGTGTGGCCCAGGACCTCCCACTGATTACGGAGAAAAGCCTCCGATCCGCACAACTACAGTATGTGGGCGCGTCGAAGGATGGTCTTGACCCTTCATAAAGCTCAAATTATATATGTTTCTACCTGTTTTTTACAGCTCGTTTTTATTTTTTTTATGTTGTATAATATTGAAGGATATTCAACGCATCATACATGGAAGAAAGCCTTCGACCCGCAAACACAACCGCGCAGTAGCGCATGTGCTTCGGGTCGGAGGATGACTTCCATGCCGCAAGATTTGCTATAATGCCCAAGCAAGCCACAGACAAGGAGCCAATCAGAGGAAGATAAATGAAACTATGCCTCCTCCCCTCATCTCCCTGCGGTGAATCGGTCTTTTTGAAAAAAGATAATTGGACGATCAGAGAGAGGAGGATGATCGTTTCCGGCAAGGGTGGCGGGCGGGGCGCAGCGGTTGGAGCCGAGCAACGCCAAGTGAGTCCATGATCCTCGATCGTGTGGCTTTTGGCATGGGCATATTAAATAGATGCACGCGCGCCCGGTCCCATGCAAATCTCGGCCGGCTCTGCCGCGTTGTCAGGACGTGGCGCGCCCCCATTGTTTGGTTGCCACGGTGCTGTGTGGCTTGCATGTGGCTTCGTGCCCTGCTAGCCTCTCTTTTCTATGCGAATTTTCGGCGTTGGGGTGGCTCTGTGGCACACCTTCTGTGAACTGGACCCCGTCTTCGGGCGCGTGCCTCGGACGTGGCGGACCTTTGCCTCCCGCAGGGGAGGGTGTGTCTGGGGGCCTTGGAAGGCTGCCTTGCGTGTGCATGGAGTTTGCGCACGGGGTTTGTAAAACAACTCGACAAACCTCGTCCTTATGATGCCCGACTGGATAGACAAGAACAAGTCTTTCTTCCAGGGAAGGAAGCGGGGGGGGGGGGGCCATTGGCCGCGATTTCTTCTTTTTGCGCCTAGAATTGGGGCGAAAACAGAGCAGTTTTTTGAGCCTCGGCAGCAACATCTTACCCCTGTGAACTTTCTTAATCTTCCTGCCTGCCTTTCCAACCCTCCCTACCTCCCTAATGAATAAGCCCGATATGCGAAGCTTAACCTACGCCGGGCATATGCCATGGGGGAGCTCCGGCCTGTGTCGACTTAATGCCGACTCGTCACGGTGTGTCAGCTGGTGCTGACGTCGGCTGAAACCTGTCCTTACCCGCCCGTGGCTGCCAGCCACAAAGCAGTCAACCTCCAGGCGACAGTTGGCAACTCTTCTCGCCCTGGGCGGGCTGCGAACGTCGCTCGACCCCCTCGGATGAAAGAAGAGCCGGACCGACCCGTTTACCACTGTCTAGCCCGGAGCCTACCCTTGTTCTGTCTGTGAACTAAAGGGGGGGGGTAGGAGGGTCCTCAGTTGAGGGGGGGGACGAAAAGCTACGGGTAGCTTTAGCTTACCTAAGAAATTGAAACGAGGTTCAGAGTGTAAGTAAGGGGGGCGATACCCCTTGCGTGGTTTTTTTCCTTTATCTGCGGTGGTGGTAATGTGGGAACCTTTTTCTTTTTCCCCAGATTGGAGCCAGGTTGGACATTCAGGAGAACACCTTTTTTTTTTTTTTTTTTTTTTTTTTTTTTTTTTTTTTTTTTTTTTTTTTTTTTTTTTTTTTTTTTTTTTTTTAATCCGCCCGCTAGGGATTATCATAATAGGTGTGTACCCATTATTGATGCCTATTGCAGGTGAGACCCCCTACGGGGGGGGGGGGGGGCCCGATTCCAAAAAACATGACCTCCCTCCAGAGCTCCTAGGAGCTGAGAGCGCGGTTCGTGGGTCCCTCTTTTGTTTATTCAAAGATGAAAAAATCGAGAACAGAATTGTGAACAGAGAACGATGAAAACGGTAATAAATACACAAGTGATGTGAGTCGGAGTGTGAGGTGAGTGAGGAGGATGATGGTAAGAACACATATATAAATACAACGAGGAAGTATGATGGTAACAAGAACATGATGGTACGTAAAACAAGGAAAAATGAACATGGGGAGTAAAGAATAAACCGAGAAGATGATGGCGTAACGGAGAGAGGAGTAGGACATTAAGAGGTAGTGATGATGAAAAATGACAAGAACATGATAACATAAAGAACAGAACATAATAAACATAATTTTTTTTCTTTTTTTTCTTTTTTTTTTTTTCGCCCCCTAGGGATTACATGAATAGGTTTTACCCATTATGATAGCCTATTGCAGGTGGACCCTCGCACTGCCTCCCTGCCAGCTTTCCTCGGACGCCTGAGAGCGAGGTTCAGGAAACGGAAATATGTTCAAGAGAGAATGACGATATAAAAACGGCAATAAATACACAGAAGAGCGTATGGTGAGAAGACCAAGATACTAACATGAAAACATAAAAGAACAAGATTATATATATATATTTTTGTTTTTGTTTCCTTTTCGCCCGCTAGGGATTTCATAATAGGTGTGGTACCTTTATGATAGCCTAATATCGCAGGTGAGACCCTCTGCCCACCTGGCCTCCCTTCCAGCCCTCCTAGGGAAGCTGAGAGCAGGTTCAGTGGGTCCCCTCAACCTCCCTTCCAGCTCCTAGGAGGGCTGAGAGACGAGGGTTCAGTGGGATCCCCTCTATTTTGTTTATTAAAACGAGAAAAATCGAGAACAGAAATATTCAACAGAGAACGATATAAAACGGCAATAGATACCCAGATTGTTGGTGAGAACAAGATAATAACCTGAAAACTAAAAAGAACAAGAAACTTTTTTTTTTTTTTTTTTTCTTTTTTTTTTTTGCCTTGCCATGATTATCACTAGCGGGTGTGAACTTCTATGATAGGCCTGGTGGGGGGGTTTCAGTGAGACACTCAGACCCGCTACGACGCGCGCCGCCTCCCTTACCAGCTTCTAGGAGCTGAGAGCGCGGTTTCAAGTGATGTCACTCTTTTTGTTTATTTTGCGAGTATAAGGAAATAACCTTAAGAGACATAAACTAAATAATAAACACGGGGTGAAGGGTGAGTGACCAGCGCATATTCTCGTATGAGGAATGACTGACAATGATGTGATGATTTCGCGGGGGTGTGTGGCATGAAGTTACCTTCTTCGCTTGAGCTGTGGAAGGTGGTTGGAGTGAGTGGTTGGTAGTAATGGTAGTTTTTTTTTTTAATAGCTTGGACACCCTCACCTTCGGACTGATCACAACACAAACACAAAATCAATCACAACACAAACATGAACGCAAAGCACAAACAAGAATACACAAACAGAGTGAGGTTGTGCGTGGATGTATCGGTCCGAGGCCTTTTTTCTTTGCCTAGATGGTCCTTATGACGCTGGTTGTTTGAACAGAAAAAATATGAAAATTATATGTACACTTAATATCAAAACTAAATGTGAGCTTCTTGCAGGGTGGGAAACATCCTCCGATCCGCACGACGTATGCGTGCAGATCGGGGCCCCCCCTTCCCACCCCGTACATTAATAAGCTCGCGTAGAGAGGTTCGGGGGATCTCCGGTAACTATCGGGAGTGTTTCTTGGCCCCAATTTGTGAATTTGTTTGGTGTGATTTTGTGTATGATGTCGTCCGTATTTGTGTTGTCGATGTGTTGATGCGGTTCCCATGTTCGTTTGCTTTGTGTGTGTATGCTATATGTTCAAGTGACTCAATATGTTGTATGTTTTGGTTGTATTGATTGTGCGTTAATGCTGTATTTCTTATTCCTGTCCTTGTATAGAGTGGTGTTGTTTTATCCAGTATAGTGCTTTGTTTTTGTATGGATTGCATCTTGAAGTTTTTGGTGTTTTTTGAGAGTGCAATCAGTGGATGGGTGTGTATTCGAGTATAGTCCCTTACAGTAAGTTTTTTAAGTTTGAGTTTAGTGGGTGTTGTGCAGTATGCAAACGCGTCTGAGTGTTCTTGAGAAGCTTGCTTGCTTGGGGTTTAAAATTTTCGGTGTTTGGATACCCCGCCTGAATAGAGCAGTTAGCGTCGGGCCCTGTTTGAACATCCCTGTTATTCAGAGCCCGTGATCAAGCCTCTTGGACCTCTATCTCTACCAACCACTTCACTTACTCTTCCCCTTCCTGTGTGTGTGTGTGAATACCGTTTCTGCTGAAGTGTAAGCCGAGGCATGTTTTTCCTGTGGTTGCGTAATGGTATGTGGTGTTGTTTATTGTGAGTGGGGGTGGGTTGCGTCCTGGCACGTGTATGACGAGTGAATTTGTTTTGTGTTTGGTCTTATCTTCCATTTGTTTTTTTTTTCGTGTGCGTTGAATCGTGTTTATGGCGTTTGTGTGGCTGCTTTTAATGATTGTTTTGTGTAAATGTCGTCCTGCATTTGCGATTTAGTTGCTTAGGGTGCTGGTGTGGTAGTTTGGCAGTGTATAGGAATGAAAAAGTGTTGGTAGAGAGGATGCTGCCCTGTGAACTCCCTTGTGAGTGAATTGTGGGCCTAGGTGTGAACCCAGGCGGATGGAGTCTGTTCTGTTTGTCCATGAAGTGCATAAGAGTGCGTGGTGGAAGTGTGGAGGCAGTTGTAGCTGTGTGATTTTGTATTTGAGACCGTCATGCCAGATCTTATCAAAGGCCTTGGTGACGTCTCGTAGTATACATTTGGTTTTGCGTGCGCATTGGTTTGCGGAGAAAACTGAGAGCGATCTCCTCGTAGCGAAGGCGAATATTGCACTACCAGTCCCTCTGTGAGGGCGAAAGCCGTGTTGCCTAGGGTTGTGTATGTTGGTTGTATTCAAGGTGTGTTTTAAGCTCTGTGTGTGATAATCCTCTCAAGCAACTTTCCCGGGAACTTCCAAGCATGGAATGTGCCTGAAGCCTGGTCACCTCGTGCGGTGGCCTTCCTGGCTTGGGGAGGAGATGATTGAATGCATGATTTGAATGGAGTGGGGGAGTGTGTCCTGTTTTTCAAGGGCAAGCGTTAGAATGTGGCAAAAGTCTGGAGAAGCATGACTGGGTGGAAGGTTGTTGCAATGATAAGTTTGGTTTGATAGTTGCTGTTTCCTGTGTTGTGTTTTGGTGATCGTGTGTGTGCATGTCTTATGTTCCTTCTGTGTGCTGGGTGTGATAGAGGGTTGTCCTGGTGTGAGTGTGGTGAGTGATATTGTTTTGGATGGAGATCAGGTGTTGCAAGGTGTTTTGTGATTGTTGTTACTCGGCTTTCTGTGTCTGGGTCGAATGTTGTTTTTTGCAGCAGGGAGATTTGGGAAGTTCCCCCCCCCCCCCCCCCCCCCTGTTGCCGAACTCCCTGTGTACAGCTTCCATCCCCTCTGCTGTGTCTATCTTTTTCTGTTGGTGTTTGTAGATGTATGGACGTCTGTCTGTCGATCCTAATGAGTCTCCTGTTTTCCTCCAGAAGACCCTTAGGATCTTTTATGTTGTTGCATAGTTTCTCCGTGTGAGTGTTTTCTCCCATTGTTGTTTGCTTCATGTTGTTTTGTTTCGTTGGTGAGTTGTATTTGAATTTCTCTGTGGTCGTGGTGCGTAGTTGCTGTGGTTCCATCCCTGTGTTTCCAGCCAAGTGCCCGAGGTGTCTGTATTCTTATTTTTAGTGTTTTGTGTATACGATGTGTTTCTCTGTAGTGTACAATTGTTTTTTGGTATGTTGTTTTTAGGAATGTTTGCCTCTCGGGCAGTCTGTATTCCTGGCTACCCACTGGTTAAGGTGGTGGTCTATGGTGTGCGTGGAACAGTTTTGCCCTTCGATATCTTGGGGTGTGTGTGTGTTTCCTATGGTGCTTGTTTGAACCCTCCAGTTTGCGATGATTAAGGTCTCTATCTCCGGGCGGTGTAGGTTAAACTGATTGTGTTGGTGGAGAGTGTGAGTATCACGGGGAGTGATCACTGGATGTGACCATCGTCTGTGGTTACGTGTAGTTTTAAGTATTGCCTTGTGTGGTTAGCGAGAACTACATGTCTGGTGTGGTGGAAGCCCCCTGTTGGCGAACGTAGGAAGTGTTGGTGCGTCTGGGCCGTCAGGTGAGTGAGTCATCCTCCTGCCGTCGGAGATGAGCTGAGGCGGGCCTTCTTCCGATGGCATTTGTGGTCATGTGTAACCGAAGGGTCTGTGGTGTGGCGTTGAAGTCGTCCCATAATGTAAGTTGTTTTTTGGTGTCGTAAGAGTGGAAAAGAGGGGATCGGCTGTGTTTTATGTGTATGGGTTCGGCGTGGAGGAAATTCTGTGGTGGCGAAATGATGATGGGGTCCATAAGGGGTGTCTATTTCGGATGGCCATGAGTCTGAGGTTATGGGCGGTGTCAAGTATGTTTATGTTTGAGTGTTTGTTTGACGGCAATGGCTATGGCCGTCCTGGTTTTCCCGTTTGTTTTGTTGATTGTATGTGTGTAGTTGTATATTTTTACTGTTTGGTGGGTTTTTGAGAAGTGAGTGTGAGTTTTATGAGCATGATTAATCAGGGTCGTGTTGTCTGTATTGGTTCATAGTTTTCTTTGTCTTCGTCCTGTTAATGTCCATGTGTGTACATTTGTTGATTGATTTGTGAGGCGTGAAGTGTAATGTGGTTGTGTGTTGCAGCCAAATAGTGTTACTTGTTTTGTGTTGTACCAGCCATTCTGTCGGTGTTCAGTTTGTTGTTGGTTGTTGTTTTTCAGTTTTTCAACTCATGGTTCTGGCTGGATGAATATGTTTTTCCTGGCGTGGGTAGGTGTTCTGTGATTTTTTTTTTTTGTTCGTGGATGCCGGTTTTGGTATTTGGTGTTTTTGGTGTAATAGCCATTTTAATTGTACCGCATGTTTTATATCGTGTGCCAGTTGTAGTCTGTTTGAGGTTTTTGTAGCGTGAGGGCTCCCAGCGAAGAGGCGGATGCCTGATGTTTTTTGGGTTGAGGTCGTAACCGTCCCGTGTGGCGAAGGACTAAATCACGACCTCTGATCTGTGTAAGGTTTCGTCTGTGTGTTTGCCGGTGTACCTGTGTTGTTTTGGGTTTCATCACTGATTGTGTTCGTTTGTGGTTTTGGGTGTTGTGGCGACTGTTTGGGGTGTGGTTGGTCGTGTAAGGTGATTGTGTAGGTGTGGAGATTGGGTGTTGGTTTTTTGTCTTTCCTTTGTGGTGCCTGAATATTTCGGTCTCTGACGCGTCCTGTGGGTCGAGATCTGGGATCCGGTTTTTGGTTGGGGGCGTGGTGAGACTGTGGTCTGTGTGAGTATAGTTTCTGTTTGTGGTGTTTACTGGTGTTAGTTAGGAGAACTTTTGAGACCCTCCAGGAATCCCCGTCCCCAATGTCAAGGTCTGGCAAATTTGTTTTTCTGAAGACTTTTTTTTTTTGTGGTGGTCTATAACCCAGGTCCTGGCTCCATGATGTTTTGGAGGTGGGCGTGTCTTCAGGGCGTCATGATGCCTAACGTACAGTTCATCAGGTAGGTGCAGGATTATTTTGTGGTCTTTTTTGGTTCTTTTTCTTTTTCTTCTTTAATTTCTTTTGATCAGGTGGTGTTGAGCCAAGCATTTTTTGGGTGGGGCGGCTTACAAGTTTTTTGTTTTGCCGTTTGCTCGGCTACCTTTTTTTTATTGGTATATCTTTTTTCTCTTTCTTCTTTTTTTGCTTCTCTCCTCTCTCGTCTGTTCATGGCCTCCTTTCTGATGGGGCACGAGTTGGCCATGTTCTATGTCCTTCACCGCATGTAGGACATTTTTTTTTCTGTGAGACTTACAGTCCTCTGAAGTTTGTGTGGGTGTTGGACCCCATTCTGTCATACATTGAGTTTTAATCTCTTTTACTGGGCAAATATTTTTATAGTGTACCATAGCGGTATCAATGGATTACAATTGCACAATGGTGGTGAACCTTTCTGGCTCGATTTGTCCTGGGCTTATATAGATGCTGAAGAGGTATATTGCCCTTTTCCCCCCTGTATTTTTGGCAGGCAGTCCTGTGGTGGTCTGTGCATTGGAATCTATCTTGGATGAGGTATCTGTTTTTTCTTATATACAAATGTTGCCGATTTGTTGTGTCTGGCGGTTTCTTTCAAGTTCCTCCTTGATGGGCTTCTGTTGTTTCTTTTTATTAAACCAGCTCTTCTATCCAGCTGCTTTAGGAGAACCAGCGTTAGTTTGGCCTTCAGCTCTGGAGGCATGAGTGGCTCGAAGCTTTTTTCTTTGATGTATTGTCGATGCAGTGGGTGGTGAATAAAGGCTGTCGGCCATTTTCTTTCGATCTTTGGCGAGGATGGATGAGGAAAGTGGTCATAAGGGGCAAGTGATAATCCCTTAGCGTGCGAATTTTCGGCATCAAAGAGGGCTTGTATATGAGCTTCCCATCTTGGAAAAGGAGAGGGGTCGCCCGGTTGGTGATTTGATTCTTAATCCTCATTTAAAAGGCATGGTAAGAGGGTGGTGGGGGTTTGGTGAAAAACTACGAACACATGAAACCCAAGGAGGACAGAGAATTACAAACCCACCCTCAATCCCCTCTTGAAGGGGCTGTAGAGGACGTATGAGTGTTTTCCTGTTTTGGGTCAGTGGAGACCCTTTTCAGGGACCAACCCTATCTTACCGAATCCACACTAGAGTTGCAGGTTTATAAAGACCTGCGATTTCCCTGTTTTCCTAACTGCCTGAACCCCCTCTCAAGAGGAAGAAGCCGGCGGAGTTCTCCGGTTCCTTTGAGAATGTAGGCTTTGTTAAGTGGTCGTCACTCATCCCTGTATCCCAACTGCTACAAGGGGACTGGGGCTTGTAGAACCTCACCCCAGGCGAATACCAGAGTCGCAGAACCTCTCGTAGGCCAGGAAGAGTACAGGAAGGAGGGAAGTAGGGAGTGGGAGAGATCGAAGGTCCAAGAGTGCTTGATCACCGGCCTCTGAATACAGGT
Source organism: Penaeus monodon (assembly GCF_015228065.2). Lineage (NCBI taxonomy): Eukaryota > Metazoa > Arthropoda > Malacostraca > Decapoda > Penaeidae > Penaeus > Penaeus monodon. The sequence continues at coordinate 16,819 of NW_023665258.1, read as the reverse complement.
GTTCAAGCCGAAGTCCACTCTTATTCAGGTGCCTGTGTATCAAACAACGACCCGATAGCCGCACAAGGGTCGGTGACACCCCAAACTAGCCTGGTCCAAGGTCGCGGTAAACCACGGGTGGCTTGACGGAGCTTGTCTGTATGTGCTACCTTATCATTAGCTCGCAGTACACACAATGTTTACCCAAAGTCACAACTGGGGTGTTTTGTGATAATCTACAGAGGTTTGCAACACCCGTGAGGCGAGGGCACACAAAGTAATTAGCCACAGGTTTCGCAGTAGCTGGCAAGTCCGGGGAGCGAGCTCACCGAATTGGCTGGATAATGCTGTACTGTCCTATGATCTGTAAGTGTGGCTACTGGTTTTGACGTGCTACCCTTGTTTTCGTTTGGTTTTAAATTGTTTTTAAAAAATTGAGAGGCGCGATTGTTGCCGGGATCTCCGTGAGCGCGGGAGGGTGCCGAGCACACGAAATTTCGCCAAACTTTTTAAAGCTTTTTATTTTCTTCCGTTTGTGTTTGCGTGTTTTTTATTTTTCCTTTCGTTTTTTTTTTTTAGTTTCTTGTTTTTACTTTGTTCCTTTTGTTTTTTTATAGTTTTTTTAGGGGGTTGCTATCCACAAACCTGCTTTTAAAAATTGCCTATTTAAACATAAACAAACTCCACTAACGTAGCCTATCCCGTTTTTTGTTTTTTTAAAACTCCCGTTCATCTCTCCCACTTCCCTCTTTCCGTGTGTCACACAAACAAAAAAACCCTCGCTCCCATCGCCTCATCTCATTATCCTTCCATAAGCACCAGCGTCCCCCTCCAAATCCTTACCTCCATCTCACTGGTTCGATTTTCGACACGGAGCGTGCAATTTCCGTGCCGCCTGCACCCTGCCCCTTGACCGTGGATTCCTTTGGCGTAAGGATTGGCCACCACGGGAGTGGGTGAGGAATATGTCATGGCCATGGGTTGATAACCAAAAACCCGGTTGGTGAAAATTCGCCCAGAGCCATCTCCCTAGAAGTCCTGCCGCCCGACAGGAGAAAATCTCTGCTCGAAACCGCTGAGCAAGGGAGGTAGACCGTCTGATTAGCGTCTCCTCTACTTCAAACTGCAGCCTCACAGGTTAGCCGAGGGCACCACCGTTGCCATGGGCGAGAAGTTGTCCGTGCAACGGGGAGGCAAGGGAAGTGGCGGCCCCCGAAAATGGGCGCCGGAACCGCCACCTTTACCGCTCCCAACCTCCATCGTTAGCCGCGTGGATTCCGCAGCCCCGGGCGCGGGTGGCCTCGCCCACCTGTAGTTGGCTCAGATCGAAGCGAGTCACCGCTATGGGGGCCAAGGCAGCGAACCACCGCTGGCGCTGGGCCCTCCCTTGCTGACCTTTGTCCTCCTTTCCTCGTCCTATTCAGCTAATTCACCCAACTTTTAAAACCCGCCATGTTTGGGTTATAGCCCCGACTCTTTTTCTCTCTTACTAACTCATCTCTTGAGTCCCCCCCCATTTATTCCTTCCCCTCCAACCCATCTTCTTTCCTTTTCCCCCCCGCCCGGCAACGGGTCTTTTCCTCCCTTACTTTACCTTAACCTCAGAGAGTCCGTCGCCAGCGACCAAGCGCGGTAAGTTCAGCTCCGCCCTCTCCCTCCCGGGCAGACTTGCCGCAGAACCCGCGACACCACCATGGAACCATAAGCGAACATGGTCTCGTGTTTTTATATACTGCGTGCGTCCAACCTCCTAGAAATAAAAGAGTTCAAGCAGTTAACAAGTATACTATCCCTCTGTTCACCATTGTACGTAAGGAAGATAGCCGTTTACAACACACACACACACACACACACACCCACACACACACACAACACACACACACACCACATATATATATGATATATAATATAATATATAATAAATTATATAATAATATATATATAATATATATATATTTTATATATATATATATATATATAAAATATATATATATATAGATTATACATATATGTATAGACACATATATTTCACACACACACACACAAATAATGTGTGTATATATATGTATCATATATATTCTAATACTATATATATTATATAATATATATTATAATATATATATATATACTATATATATATGTATATATAATAATATTTACATATATATATATATAGAATTATATATATATTTATATATATTTATATATTATATATATATTATATATTAATATTAATATGTAATATTATATATATATTTATAATATATTATACACACACAACACTATACCACACCACACCCAACAACACACCCAACACGACACACACACACACACACACACACACATACATATATATCTATCTATTATATATATATATTATATATATATATATAATATATATATATAGATAATATATATATATATATATATATTATAATATCATATATAGATATATATATATATATATATATATAATAATTATATATATCTCTAATATATATATATATGTATATTATATTTAGATATAATATATTATATATATATATATATAATATATATATATATAGTTATCTGCACACCATCTATATGCACATATGTACTTGTGGATATATACGATATATGCGTCAATATCCGACCAATATATATAACATACAACACACACACACACAACGTCACTACACACACACCCACACACACACACACACACACACAACACACACACACACAGATAATTATAATATAATATATATATATATCTATATATATATAGATATATATATATATGTATGTTGTACTTCCACGACACATCACACACACACACAAACACACACAACGCAGACACAGACGACACACACACAAAAACCACACACACACACCCACAACACACACACACACACTACACACAACACACACACACACCACCACACATTATATATATATAATATAAATTAATATATAATACTATTATTATGTACATATAGATATATATATATATATTTATAATATATTTTATTTAATACGCACAACACAACACAGATATGTATAATACACACACCACAACACACACAACACACACAACACACACAACAACACAGACACCACACACACACACACACACAGCACACACACAACACCACACATATATATAATATAATATATGTCATATTATATATATTATATATATATAATATATATATATATAGATGTACATATATATAGACTGTACACACACATACAATATGCATATAGATGTGTTTTGCATAGATGCATTACTCAACACACACACACACACACATACACACACACATACAGACATACACCACACACACCACAAACACACACATACATATTATATATATATATAAATATAATAATATATATAGTAGTACTTATATAATAATATACTATATATATACTTATTAATTATATATATTATATACATATATATATACACACATACTCATACATATACTTATGTACATATATATACATATAATTATATATATTGAATATATATAGATATTACAACTATAGATATATATTATGATATAATTGTATATATAATATATTTATTATATTTATATATATGATATTATATATTTTTTATTTTTATTATATAGAATATATTATATATATTTTTTTTTTTTTTTTGTGTGTGTATATATATATAAAATATTATTCTAGATATATATAATTATAATATAGATATATATATTTTATATAGGTAATATATATATAGATATATATATATATATATATAGAAACATTTATCAGATATATACTGTACAGAAGAAAAAAAATATATGTACATACAATATTAATGCATTTTGTACATATATGTAGATATATTTTGTATGTACATATATATTATATATATATATATATATATATATATATAAAATATGGAATATTATATAATAATATATAGATATAACATTATATATATATATATATATATATATTATAGTATATATATAGGGGGTGGTAGTATTGTGTGTGTGTGGTGTGTGTGGTGTGTGTGGTGTGTGGTGTGTGTGTGTGTGTGTGTGTGTGTGTGTGTGTGTGTGGGTGGTGTGTGATGTATATCACACATATATGCATATATTATTATATAGGGTTATAGATATATATTATATATATATATATATATATGAATATATATATATATCTTTTTATTATATTATAATATATATATATATAATATTAGATATTAAACAAGATTAATTAAAAATAATTAAAAGGGAGAATAGAAAAAACGGGCAACCGGGATAACTATAAGTAGTCGCGCGCAGGGGAAAACGTGCCATAAAAAGTTACAATGCGCGTGCAACTGGAGTGTG
>NW_023665258.1:0-7500 GCF_015228065.2 Penaeus monodon | reverse complement strand
CCAGTTAATTGACCTTATGGTAACATTTGATGGTTTACTAGAGAGCTAAACAAACTGATAAGGTGACATACAGACAGCTCCGTCAAGCACCGTGGTTTACCGCGACTTTTGGACCATGCTAGTTTGTGTGTCACCGACCCTTGGCATCGGTCGTTGTTGTATACACAGGGCCCTTGAATAAGCGTGTAGCTTCGCTTTAACACCTTATTCAGAGCCCGGTGATCAAGCATCTCTTGGACCTCTATCATCTGGCCACTCACTACTTTCCCTTCTTCCTGTACTCTTCCTGGGCCTACGAGAGTTTTTGCGACTCTGGTATTCGCCTGGGGAGTCTAGCCCAGTCCCCTTGTAGCAGATTGGGACCCAGGATACAACCAGTACAAAGCCTTAATTCCTCGAAAGGAACCGGAGAACTTCCGCCGTCCGCGGCACCCACCGCCACCCCCACACGCTCTTCCTCTTGAGAGGTCCAGCAGTAGAAACAGGGAAATCGCAGGTCTTTATAAACCTGAAACTCTATTGAGTAGGGCTAGGGTTAGGTCCCTGAAAATGGTCTCCACTGACCAAACAGGAACTCATACTTCCTCTACAGCCCCTTCAGATGTGATGAGGGTGGGTTTGTAATTCCTGTCCTCCTTTGGGTCAGTGTCGTAGTTTCACACCCCCACCACCTCTTACTCTCATGCCTAAATGGAGGATTAAGATCAAAATCACCACGGGCGACCCTCTCCTTCCAGAGGGAAGCCCTACTACAAGCCCTCTTTTGATGCAGAAAGTTCGCACGCTAAGGATTATCACTGCCCATGACCACTTCCTATCATCTGCCAGATGAAAGAAATGCGAAGCCGTATTCACCACCCACTGCATCGACCAACTCAATAAAAAGGGTCTTCGAGCCACTTCATTCCTCCAGAGCTGAAGGCCAAAACTACGCTTGCCCCCCCCCTCCTAAAGCAGCTGGATAGAAGCTGGTACAAGAAACACAGAAAGCCTCAAGGGGAGCCTACTTGAAAGAAACCCTCCAGACACACAAATCGTCAACATTTATATAATGACAAACAGATGACCTCATCAAGATTCAATCACCGACGAACCAGACTGCTGCCAAAATCCAGGAAAAGGGCCTATACCTCTTCAACCATCTATATACTCCCAGACAAACGAGCCAGAAAGTTCACCCCACCATTGTGCAATGTAGGGCCATTGCTACCGCTATGGACACCTATAAAAATAGTTGCCCAGATAAATAGATAAAACGCAAATTATGCTCAGAATTGTGGGTCCAACACCCACAAACTTCAGAGACTGTACAGTCTCAGACAAAAAAATGTCTTAAACTGCGGTGAAGACATAGAACAATGGCCAACTCGTGCCCCCATCAGAAAGGAGGCCCATGAAACCAGACGAGAGAGGGAGAAAGCAAAAAAAGAAGACGAGAAAAAAGATTATCCCAATAAAAAAAGTAAGCCGAGCAAAACGGCCAACAAACTGGTATCCGCCACCCAAATGCTTGGCTCAAACCACTGATTCAAGAAATTAAAGAAGAAAAGAAAAATAAAAAAAGACCACAAATAATCCCTGCACCTACCTGATGACCTGTCCGTATGCATCATGACTGCCCCTAAGAACACGCCTAAACACCTCAAAACGCATGGAGCCAGGACTGGGTTATGAACCCACATAAAAAAAGTCCTTCAGAAAAAAAAAACAATTTGCAGACCTTGAACCTTGGGGACGGGGATTCTCTGGGGGTCTTCAAAGTTCTCCTACCTAACACAGTAAACACCACAACAGAAACTATACTCACACGACCCACAAGTCCCCCCACCACGCACCCACAACGGATCTCGACCACAGACGAGTAGAGACCGGGAATATTCACTGCACCACAAGAAAACCAACACCATCCCCCACCTACAATCAACCTACACGACCCCACACCCCAAGTCGCCCAACCCCACAACCACAACGAACACAATCAGTGACAACCGCAAAACAACACATGTACCGCAAACCCCCAGAGACCTTACAGACTCAGAGGTCGATGAACAGTCCCTTCGCCACAGGGACGGTTTACGACCTCAACCCAAAACATATGCATCCGCCTCTTCGCTGCGGAGCCTCACGCTACAAACACCTCACAGACTACAACTGCACCGATATAACATGCGGTACAATAAATGGATATACACAAACACAACATTACCAAAACCGTCAATCCACGAACAAAAAATCACAGAACACCTCACGCAGAAACATATTTCATCCATCCCATACATGAATTGAAAACTGAACAACAAAACAGTGAACACCTACAGATGGCTTGGTACAACGCAAAACAATAACACTATGCTGCAACACACACCCATTCACTCACGCCTCACAATCATTCAACATAATGTACACACTGGACATACAGACGAAGACGAGAAATTTTTTTTTTTTTTATTTTTTCTAATGCAACCACTTACAGACAACAACGACCCTGATAGCAGCTCATAAACTCCACCATCACTCAAAACCCACCCAACAGTAAAAATATACAACTACACACATACACATCCCAACAAACAAACGAAAACCATGACAGCATGCCATTGCCGTCAACAACACATCAACATAAATACTTGACACTTCTCCACCTCAGAACTCATGGCCATCGAAATATACACCCCTTGGGACCCATCTCATCGCCACCACATACATTCCTCCACGCGACCGTACTAAACCATCCTGACCTCTTTCACTCTACGACACCAAAAACCAACTTACATTTATGGGAACCTTCAACGCACACACAGACTCTCGTTTACACGACACAAATGCCATCGGAAGAGCCTCGCCTCACTTCATCTCCGACGGCAGACTCCAAAGAAAAAAAGAACTCACCTCGGCCAGACCGCACCAACACTCATACGTTGCCAACAGCTCCACCACACCAGACATAGTTCTCGCTAACACACCACAAACTTAACTACCACGTAACCACAGACGATTTCACATCCAGTGATCACCCTCCCCGTGATACTCACACTCTCCCCACCCCCAATCATGTTTACCTCAACCGCCCCCGATAGAACCTTGAAATCATGACCAAACTGGGAAGGGTTCAAAAAGCCATGAACCCACACACCCCCCAGATCATCGAAGGGCACCCACGCACACCATAGAACAACACCTTAACCAAGTGTAAGCAGCATACAGACTGCCAAGAGGCAAACATTCCTAAAACAACATACAAACACTGTACCTACAGAGAAACCATCGTCTAAAAATCACTAAAAATACAATACAGACACCTTCGTAACTTGCTGAAACCAGGATGGAACCAAACTAAGCACACGACACAGAGAATTCAAATAAACTCACCAACGAAACAAAACACATGAGCAAACAACATGGGAACACTCACACGAGAACTATGCAAACAACATAAAAGATCCTAAGGTCTTCTGGAGGAAACACAGTAGACTCATCGGTTCGAACAGACAGACGATCACATACATATACAACACCAACAGACAAAAGATAGACACAGCAGAGGGGCTGGAAGCTGTTCCCATGGAGTTCTGGCAACAGAACTTCCAAATCTCCCTGCTGAAAACACAACATTCGACCCCCAGACACAGAACCCGAGTACACAATCACCTACCACACCTGCAACACCTGATTCCTCCCTCACAACAATCTCACTCACCACCACTCACACCAGACAACCCTCTATCACACCGCCCTCCACAACAATAAGACATAACATGCACACCACGATTCACAAACACAACACCATGAAACCGCAACATCAACAAACTTATCATGCAACACCTCCCCCATCATTCTCTCCAGACTTTGCCACATGTTCAACGCTGCCCTGGCAACAGGACACTTTCCCCACTCCATTCAAACATGCATCATCATCCTCATCCCCAAGCCAGGAAAGCCACCTCAAGAGGTGACCAGCCCGGCCCATTTTGCACTGCTGGAAGTTCCCCGGGCAGTTTGCTTGAGAGGAATTATACACCAGACTTAAAACACACCTTGAATACAACAACATACACAACCCTAGGCCCCACACGGCTTTCGCCCTCACAGAGGACTGGTAGTGCAATCGCGCTTCGCTTACGAGGATATCCTCTCAGTCTCGAAACAAGCACCAAACCCATTATACTACGATACGTCCACCAAGGCCTTTGATAATGGTCTGGCATGACGGTCTCAATACAAAATAACAGCAGCTACAAATGCCTCCACCACTTCCACGCCTCTTATGCAACTTCCTGGACAACAGAAACAGCCTCCACTCCGCCTGGGTTCACACTAGACCCCCCATCATCTCACAGTGGAGTTTCCACAGGGCATCATCCCTCTCACACACTTTTCATCCTATACACTGCCAACCTACCACACCCAGCACCCTACAGCAACTACATCGCATATGCAGACGACATTACACAAAACATCATAAAAGCAGCCACACAAACAGCCTAACCACGATTCAACGCACACGAAAACAAATGGAAAGAATACAGACAACCAAACAAATTCACAGTCCATAACCAGTGGCCAGACGCAACCCACCCCCACCTCACAATAAACAAACCGACATACCATACTCAACCACATGAAACATGCTCGGCTTACACTCGCAGAACGGTAATTCACACACACCCAAGAAGGGAAGTAGTGAGTGTAGAGATAGCGGTCCAAGTAGTGCTTGATCACCGGGCCTCTTAATACAGGTGTTCAACGCCGAAGCTACATGCTTTATTCAGAGGCCTGTGTAGCAAACACCGAATAAACCAGCAAGCACAGCTCTCAGAAACTCAGACCTTTTCCTACTGCACAACACCCACTAAACCAAAACTCTACAAAACTACTGTAAGACCTTACTCGAATGCACACCGCCTTCCACTGATTGCAATCTCAAAAACACCAAAACTCAGATGCAATCCATACAAACAAAGCACTATACTGATAAAACAAAACCCTATACAAGACAGAATACGATTCGCATTACCGCACATCACACCCAAACATACAACATATAGCCACTGAACATCGCATGCACACACAAAGCAAACGAACTGGGACCGCAATACAAACGATCGACAACACAACTACTGACGACATCATACACAAACACACAAACAAATCACAAATTGTGGCCAAGAACACTCCCCGCTAGTTAACGAGCTCCCCGAACCTCTCGACGCGAGCTAATGCTCCACGATGGGTGGAAGGGCATCCCGATCTGCACGCATACGTGCGTGGCGGATCGTAGGATGTTTCCCACCCCTGCAAGAAGCTTCCCTTTTTGTATATAGTGTAATATAATTTTCATATTTTTCTGTTCACCAAAAAAAAAACCCAGCGCATAATAACCATCTAGAAAAAGAAAAAGCCTTCGGACCGTCACATCCACAGCACAACCATCACTGTTTGTATCTTGTTTGTTTTGCGTTCATGTTTGTTTGGTGATTGTTTGTGTTTGTGTTTGTGATCAGTCCGAAGTGATGGTTTCCCAGCAAAAAAAACTCACCCTAATACCACCCACAGCACTCCAACCACCTTCCACCGCTCAGCGAAGAAGTACCTTCATGCCACACACGCCGCGAAATTCATCACTCATGTCCCATCATTCCTCATACGAGACTATGCGCTTGGTCACTCACCCTTCACCGTGTTATTTATTTACGTTTATGTCTCTTAATGTTATTTCCTTATCTCCGCAACTAAACACAAGAGTGACTCACTGAACCTCGCTCTCAGCTCCTATAAGCTGGACGGGAGGCAGGTCTCGGTCCGCACCTGCAACAGCTATCATAAAGGTTCACACCTGCATGATAATCCTTGCAGGCAAAAAAAAAAGAAAAAAAAAAAAGTTCTTGTTCTTTTTATGGTTTTCAGGTTATTTCTTGGTTCTCACCATCCACTCTGTGTATTTATTGCCGTTTTTATATCCGTTTCGCCTGTGTGAAATATATTCTTTCTCTATTTTTTTTCCTCGTTTTTTAATCACAAAAAGAGGGACCCACGAACCTCGCCCTCTCAGCTCCTAGGAGCTGGAAGGGAGGTTGAGGGACCCCTGAACCTCGCTCCCAGCTCCTAGGAGCGGGAAGGGAGGAGGCGAGGGTCTCACCTGCAATAGGCTATAAAAGGGGTAAACCTTTTATGAAAACCCTAGGGGGAAAAAAAAAAAAAAAAAAAAAAAAAAAAAAAAAAAAAAAAAATTAGTTCTTGTTTTTTTTTTTTTCTTTATTTTTTCCTTGTTCTTCTCACCCCCTTGTGATTTATTGGTTTTTATATCCCCTTTCCCCCCCATTTTTTCCGTTTTTAAAAAAAAACCCCTCCCGCCTAGCCCCCTAGGAGCTGGCAGGGAGGCAGGGAGGGCCCACCTGCAATAGGTATCAAAAATGGGTAACCCTTTTATGATAATCCCTAGGGGCAAAAAAAAAAAAAAAAAAAAAAAAAAAAATTAAAGTTTATTTTGTTCTTTTTTTCTTTTTTGTTTTTTTCTTGTTTTTTTTTTCTTTTTTCCTCCCATCACTCCCTCTTATTTCATACCTTGCTCCGTTACGCCATCATCTTCTCGGTTTACCCCTTTTTTATCTCCATGTTTTTTTTTCTTTGTTTACTTTCCATCAAGTTCTTGTTTACCCTCATCCCTTTCCCGTTGTATTATGCTGTTCTTACCCTCATCCCCCCCCCCACCACCCACACTCCCACTCACCTCACTTTGTATTTATTCCGTTTTTCATCGTTCTCTGTTACATATTCTGTTTTCCCATTTTTCTCATCTTTAATAAAAAAAGAGGGACCAAAGAACCTCGCTCTCAGCTCCTAGAGCGGTAGGGAGGCAGGCGAGGGTCTCACCTGCAATGGCTATCATAATGGGTACAACCTATTTTATAATCCCCACGGGCGAAAAAAAAAAAAAAAAAAAAAAAAAAACCAAAAGAGAAAAAAAAAAAAAAAAAAAAAAAGGTGTCCCTGCTGCCAACCTGGTCCAAACGAAAAAGAAAAAGGGCCACATTACCACACCGAAATAAAGAAAAAAACCCCGCAAGGGTTTTCGCCCCCCTACTTTTACACTCTCACCTTGTTAAATTTTTAGGTAGCTACTACCCGAGCTTTCTTCCCCCCCCCCATGAGGGGCTCCTCCTCCTCCCCCCCCCCTTTTGTTTTATTGACCAAAAGAAAAAAAGGGAGGTGGGAGGGGGAAAGGGGAAAAGTTGGTTCACAGGGTTGGGGTGCGCCCCCAGCCAAAAAAATGGCTCCTGTTCTGCCCTCTGGCAAAAACGCGGAAGGCCGTTCCCTTCCCCAGAAAGACAGTTTCTTGTCACCACGGGCGGCAAAGCGAAGTTTGCGATTGTTTTCAAAGGGAAAGGCAGAGGGGAGAAGAATTTTCCGTGAAGCTGGATACAAAAAACTCGTCCCCCTTAGGAGATCGGGAAGGGGTTTTTTTCGGAGAGCATTTTCTTTGTTTTTGTGGGGGGGGGGGGC
>NW_023665257.1:0-13010 GCF_015228065.2 Penaeus monodon | reverse complement strand
ATTCTTTTTAAAAAAACAAAACACGAGCCCAATAAAAAAGGGCCAAAAAAAAAAAACTCTCACTATAATGTAATTTAAACCCCTTGGTCTGTATTCCCGAGAAAACCATTACGGTACACCCCAACCCCTGAGTCCGGCAGACCAACAGCTCTGAGACTAAAAGCCACACTGGGGCCTCAAAAAGGGGCCGACTGATTTTTCGGTTTTTTGGGGTAGGGGACTTTTTCAAAAGAAGTTGTTTTTTTCTTTAAAAATAATCCAAAGGCCCTTGAAAAAAAAAATAAAATAGAAAAAAATTTTTTAAAAAAAAAATCAATCACGTAAAAAAAAAAAAAAAAAAAAAAAGTTAGTTGTAAAAAATTTATCAAATTTAAAAGTATAATCTAAAAAATCAAAAATATTAAATTTTCTCATTTTAAAATTCATCAATTATTTTGGGCCTTATTGTCTTTCCGGAAAAAACACCATTAAATTTTAAAATCAGAACACAAAGGCAAAGTATAGACTAATTATATAAAAATTTTTAAAAAAAAAAAACAAAGGCAACAAAGCCGCGCAATGAGACCCCCAGTACATTTTCCCCTTTTTTGTTGTCGCAGCTTGCTCACAGCTGGGGTGCAAAGGGAAACATAGGGCACCTCCGCCGTGGAAAGGCGGTGGATGCCGCCCTTTCATCTCGAAAGGGGGAAAGGGGGGAAGGAAAAGGTAGGGACCGGGGGGATGGATCGGCGGCTCATACACACTGACGTCTCTCCATTTATCATTTTCACTACGATCCCCCAAACCCTCTTGACTGCACTAAAACACAAAATTCCACGAGTCCCCCTAAATTTCCTCGCTCGTTAGAATCGATCCAACCCGTCTGTTGTACCAAAAAATACCTTTTTTATTTTACACATCCCATCCCGGGTTCCTCGGTTCTTTCTCACACGTCCGGATCTTTTCGAATTCTAGGCCGCCTAAAACCTCAAAAATTCCCCTTTATCCTTCTACATACAAAATCGTAAAACAAACATTTTTATCAGCATATTATCAATACATAATATTTGAGTAAGCGGGCATAAAAAATTTATATATAAAATAAAAGTTCTGATTACACCGCAGAAAACGAATAGTTTCCCAGGGTAGAAACAAACACATGGTACCCTGCGGCCTCACGTTTATCCAGAGCCATACCCTCCAAAAATTAAACTATCCTAACCAAACGAAAAGGGCGTCGCGTCTGTCTTAAAAATAAAAAAAATTTTTTGTGCTGTCGGCATAGTTTGTAGTACAAAAAATTTAAATTTCCGTGGAAATTCTTATTTCTCTCTTGGCTGTCAACATTGGATCAGCAGTGTGCCATTCTCCCTTCTTCTTCGTGGGAGCTTACCAAGACATAAAACCGGACGCAAAAAAAAATATGACCAGAGTCACTGCATTTTCATACAATAACTCTTTTAAAAAATATAAAAGGGGCTAGTAAATTTATAAAAACTTTAATTTTTCCGTAATTACAGAAATCTCCTCATTACCACATATAAAAAAGAAAGTATACATTGGGAGCGGGAGTTTGGCAAATTTTCCAAAACAACCAAAAAACCGTGCCAAATGTCACCAACCATAACCTCTTTTATTCAAAGCAGAACCCTGATTTTTCCATAGCCACTGGATACACGGGGCTAAATTTTTGGGTTTTTGTTGTTGTTGTTTTTGTAAAGCCTTTATATAAAAAAAAAAACCCAAAACCGTGAGCATAGGAAACTCTTAGCGCAAAGAAAAGGAAATTTTTAAAGGGTAAATTACAAGAAAAATTCCTTTACGAAAAAGGGTTTTGGGTTTGTGGGGGGTGAATTATGCCCCAATTCACCCTTTTGACCCCTTTTACCTTTGGCTCAAAATTTACCCTTTCTTTCCCCTATAGTTTTGCAGTGTATTCCTCTCCCTACTTTCCCCCCCCAGGCCTTGCTTATAATGTCGAGATGGTATAGTAGGGCTATGTCGTAGAGTATTTCAGATGAACAAGCTCCTTTTATCACCTCTTTTAGGGAAGTGGGGTGCAAAACAAAAATTTGACTAATATAAGTGTTAAGACTTCTCTAAATACAAAAACGTACCGAGCATAAAATAGTGGTAATATTGTTTATTATCGTTGACTCACTAGAACAATTTAAATTAAACAAAAATTTAAAAATTTCGTTATTCACAGTGAGTTTTAAAACCATCTTTCACAAATAGGTTTCCCATCCGTGAATAAAAATACCATTAACGGAAAAGGGTTTCTGATTCCATGTCTTATGCTACGTCGTTTTGTGAAAACAATAAAGGGGGCGTCTTGGGTTTTTGTGGGGACACCATCCTCATACCCTCAGTGTTTTGATTACCCCTGACGGAATCGTTTTTTGCAAGTTTTCGTGTCTGATACGAAAAGTTTCTTTAGTCCTGGCCGGACCCTAGTCTGTCTCGGAAAAATTTTGGTCGGGTTCTGTCGAGTGGGCCTCGTGCTGACTCAAGACAGGAGGGAGAAAATTTGATTGCGAAAATATTGTTTTGGGATATCACAACTCTAAGGAGCGCAGACGAAATGTATTTACACACAGGACTGTGTTTAAACATATATCTAGATAAGATAATCAATCTGTGTGGTGTGTGTGTGTGTGTGTGTGTGTGTGTGTGTGTTTGTTGTGTGTGTTTTTGTGTGTGTTTATACGGTTGTTATAATAAAGATCTTAACTCGAAGTTTTGCGGTAGGTGGCATTCTACCGATAATTAATTAATTTATGTATGTATGTATACATACATACATATATGTGTGTCTATTTGTGTGTATGTGTTTGTGTTTATTCAAAAAAAAATGTTGTTTGTTTATAGATTTCCTGTTTACTCGTGTCAGATACCCGGATGAAACTTTTTTTTTGTGGCAGCCGTACAAAACTGTCATCCTGCAACAATGTTTAAATTTAAACGGCCCTTCCTGAAGCTTTCACTATGCGGAGGGTCAACTAGCCGGGGACAGATCGTTCTAAATATACTATAAGATATATATTGCTCAGCTTTCCATAAAAAAGTGTTTGTCGGGTCATTACAATTTCAGATCAGTTGAAGCCAGTGAAAAACTTTTTCAAATAAAAGCCCATAAAATTTGGGCATCATCGTAAATATTTGTTAACTGGAGTGTTAATGCGAAAAAGGGCCTTTATATTTACTGCCAAACAGGGCCATTTGCTCTCAAAGGAACGACGCTCAATTTCTTCCTTCTCGTCTCGTGTTTTTTTTATCCCTGTGCCCCATTGCTGTCCTGTCTGGGAAAAGATGACTATGAAGTTATGGATTAATGCAGCTTCCGTGCCATTGTCAGGCCCTCCCTCTCCTTCCCCTCCCTCCCCCTTTTCCCCTCCCCCCTGCCTGCGTGCCTCCTCCCCCCCCCCTGAACGACCGCTTAGCTTAATGACTCGTCGTTTTCCTTTTCGGTCTTTTCGCTCGCAGGGAAACATGAGCACTTCCATCTCCTGAGAAAATTTCGACGTCCCACCCGCTTATGACGCTAATCTTCGGCCATTCCGCAGTCTCCCCCTTGCTCTAATTAGCATTGCATGTGTAAGCACCTCATTCCGACGATTAGCACAGAGGATGCTGTTCGTGGGAGATAAGCAGAAGATGCTGTTCCCGCTAGTCCGGTGATAACACCTTAATTACGGCTCTCTTCTTTATGCAGGGGTAATGAGTTCGCCGGGAGCCACTGGAGTTTGTGTGCCAGGTAAATCTCTCAGTTGCCTTTGTTATGAGAAGGGAGCATAAGAGAGTTCTTATTCTGATAAATTCCGGCAATAATTTTAAAAATAAAATGGACAGAGAATGTAAAATCAAATAAATACAGGTACTGACTTTGCCCTATTATTCATTACACAACCGAGATTTTCCCAGTGAGGATGTTAAAAGGGAAAAAGTGTCAGTATACATCACTGATGGCCCCAAAGGGCGTCATTCCGTTTTTTTGGGCTTTGTTGTACAAAAAGAGCAAAACATCACCCCAATGTACACGAAGAAAAAAAACCTTTACATTTTATTTTTTGCTATATGTCGACCCATAAGGGAATTTTTGTTGTAAAAAATTAATGAAATTTTATTCAGTTTAAAATTTCAACTATCTAATCTTTAGAATTTATTTGTCTTAATTGATTATTTATTTTTTCCATGTTATTGTATATGAAAAATAGTAAAATTACATTTTTATTCCCCATGTACTAGACCCAAATATTATTTTCTTTTTTGATTTTTTTTTTTCCCTTTTTTAAAATTTTTTTAATTTCCAATTCAGTTATCAAATTTTTAAAACATTTTTTATTTTTTAATCGAATTTTTTATTTTCAGGTTTTTATATTCCATGCGTCAGATCCCATTAAAATTTTAAAGTTTTCCCCTCAAATTTCAAATTTTAAATTTTTTTCTACCGTTGCAGTTATTTAAATTATGTTTTTAAAGGCATTATTTTTTTGGATAGATATTACAAGTTAAAAAAGGGTTTAAAATATATTTTTAAATAAAAAACATCAATTGTTAAAATTTATTAATTAAAAGGGACTTTTGTTTATTTACTTTAAAAAAACCCAAAAGAGTGAAATTTTTATCATCATCATCATATCCCCAATCATCATTATTGCTGTTTTTTAATTATATAGAAATTTATTTTTATTATTTCAAAAATTTTTATTTCATTTTTTATTATTTTTCTTATTTTTTAAAAGTGTAGTTTTATAGTGTTTTGTTATTTTTCATTATTATTATTTATCATTGTTATTATTATTTTTCATAATAATAATATTGTTTTATTATTTTTAATCATATCTTTCATAATCACATCATCATAAATCACACCAACCCACCATCACCCATCCCCCATCACCATCACCACCCACCATCCATCTTTCATCATCATAATCATCACATCATCATCATAATCTTTCTTTATTATCATTGTCATTCCTTTATCATCATCATCTTTAAATTTTAACTATTACCTTATTATTAAAATGATACTAATACTTATTATTATTATTTTTATTATTATATTTTATTTTATTTTTAAATCATAAACTCAATCACATCTCATCATCATCATAATCATCATCATCATCATCACATCACATCATCATCTTTCATAATCATCTTTATTTTTATCATTTTCTTCCCATCATCATCATCATTAATATAACTATTACCATTATTATTATTATTATTACTATTACTGATAATGTGTTTCTATTTACTATGATGATGATGATGATGATGATGATGATCATCATCCCCTCATCCCCCATCATCATCTTATCATCTTTATCATCTCATCACCCACATCATCACCCTCATCATCATATAAATCATCATCATCATCATTAATGTTATAGTTATTGTTATAGGAATCTTTATCATTACTACCACTATTCTTTATTATAATTTTTTATCATTATTTCTTTAAATTAAATAATATTATTATTGTTGTTATTACTGTTTTTAAAATTATTCATTATTATTATTATCATCAAAAATCATTATTTTTTAATTATCTTTCATTATTGTTATAGCTCATTATCATTATTTTTTATTATTGTTTTTGGGTTTTTGTTTTTTGCGTTCAACTGTAATTTTTTTATTTTTTTTATCTTTACTGTATTATTGATAAAATTGAAATTTGCTACTGTACTTTTACTGCCGAATCTTTGGGCAATTACAGTAAACGTGTTGCTTTTAACGGTTTTTCTCCAGAAAAAAATCACTTTGAAAATCGCGAAAAAAAGGAAAAAAATTTAAAGGAAAAAATAGTAAAAATTTAATAATGTAATAAAATAATAAAAAATAATAAAATAAATAATAATAATAATAATAATAAAAATAATAATAAAAAATAAAAATGATGATGAGGATGATAAATTAAATTATGATGAGATGATGATGATGAGGAGGATGATGATGATGTGATGTGATGGGATGATATGATGTTTGATGTGAGATGATAATAAAAGGAAAAAAAATAAAAAATATAATGAAAATATCAAAAGATAAAGCCCAATATCACCGGGTGAACAAATTTCTTCGAAAACCCTTCCCTACGACAACAGATGTATTTCTTTAAGGGTTCAGACCTTTATTTAAGGGTTCCTATTAAACAAAGACGCCTTCATTCCTCTCCTACTTACAGCCTCTCCTTCCCTTTTCCCTTGGGTCCCGGGTGGCAAAAAAGCTGAATTCCGGGGGCGGTGATAGTGTGGCTGTATTTTTTGGGTGTGTTTGATGTGTGTGTGTGGGGTGTGTGTGTGGGGTTTTAGGTTTTTTGGGGTATATATATAAAAACAAAATATTTCAAATACATAAAATATTATTTTATATTTTATAAATTTTAATAATATATTAAAAATATATATATAGGGATATAGGGATTTATTTATGTTTTGTATAATATAATAATAATTAAAATATAATTATATATATAATAAAATATATAAAATATATATATATATGTATATATTTTATATGTTTAATTAGTTTAATTATATATATATTATTTTATTTTAATTTTATATTATATTTTAAAAACCTATACGTGTATAGGGGTGTGGTGTGTTAATTAATTTTATATTATAAAAATTATATATATTTATTAATTATATTATATTTATTATTTTATTTTATTCTTTTATTTTATTTATTTATTTATTTTATATTTTATTTTATATATATTTAAAATAATTTTAAAGGGGTTTTATACAATATACATTATATATCATTATGTAATAGCCTACACATATGTATATACACAAACCGCTATAACCAAAATTTAAAAAATACGATTTCATTTCCTGGTTTTTCAAAATGTGTATTTCACACATACATACAAAACATATACATGTGTGCGGGTTTTGTGTGTCATGTGTGGGTGTGTAGGCCCCGGAAAAGAAAGGGGCCTACAAGAGTAGGTTTGGGGCGAGATTAGGGCGTAGGGTTAAAAACCCAAAATGTCTTGAATCCTTTTTTGTTAGTAATGATGGAGTGCGGCTGCTCTTTGGAGCGAGGGGTTGTTCCTTGGGAGTCTGCGGGCATCTCCTTTCAGTGGTGGGAAAGTTGGGGATAAAAACTGTTTAGCATGTGACAATTCCCCCCCGGCGAAGAAAGGTAAATGTTTCCCAAAAATACATAGCTCTTGCAGAACGGAAAACACAACACGACACAGAATGTGGGAAGGGGAGGGCAATTAAAAAAGGGAAAAACAATGGATATGCTTACGTATATTTTACATCAGTAAATGTCTAGGTGGGAAGAAAATGAGCATTCAGTTAAAAACAATGATCAAAGAGTAAATGCATATGAATGTGATGATACGTATGTGACAAACATGGAAGGTTTTGTAGAAAATGAGTAACTGCAATTTTGATACAGATATAGCTGGATTTTTAGTACAATAAAAAGGAAAAAAGTGAGGGGGAAATAGGCTTAAAAAGGGAAAAGGGGGAGGGGGATGGGGAGACAGCGGGAAAATTAAAAGGGGAAAAGGGGGAAAGGGAAAAGGGGGGAAGGGGATAAGAGAGGGGGGGGTGGGGAGGAAAAGGGGGTCGGAGGGGGGCAATTTTGAGCTGAAAGTAAGAGGAATGAATTTTGGGGGGGATTTGGGAAATGGGGGGGGGGGGCAGAGGGAAAAAACGGACAGGGGGAAAGGGAAAATGAAGCGGAAAAAGGGAAAAAAAGGGGTTTCAAATTTTGTTGTGAAAGAAAGGGGGAGAGAATATCTTTTTCCGCTGAATTTTAAGGACCCCCCCGGGTATAATGCATAATCATTTAAAATATTTAATATCATATATATTTTATATATATATTTTGTGTGTGGTTTTGGGGTGTGGGGTGTGTGTGTGTGTGGGTGTGTGTGGGTGTGTGGGGGATGTGTGTGTGTGTGTGTGGTGTGTATGTAGTAATATAAAAATACGTGATATTTTTATGTGTGGGGTATGGATATATATAATTATATATATAATATATATATTTTATATATATATAAAATATTGTGTGTGTGTGTGTGTGTGTGTGTGTCTGAGAGAGAGTGTGTGTGTGGGTGTGTGTGTGTGTGGGGGGTGTGTGGGGTGTACCCACAATATTTTTTTACATATTATATTATTATTATATACATATATATTATTTTTTATTTTAATTTTAATTAATTTATCCTTTTATATAATATATATTATAAAATAAAATATATAAAATATATATAAGAAAAAATGCGTTTGTGTGCTAAAAAAAAAACATTCAAATTTTAAAGGGGACCGGCCATCCAAACACCTATGGAAAACCCGGTAAACAAGTTTTTTTTCTTCCCCGCCAGGGAAAAATTTTGGGGAAAATTTGAAAAAAACCCAAATTTGTTTTAAGTCAGGGGGTGTTGCTGAAAGAAAGTGAAAGGGGGGATGTGCAATCTGGTCTGCGCAGCAGAGACTCCCCTTTTTTCCTAAAAAAAAACAAAAGGTTTGGAAAAAAAAAAAAAAAAAAAAATTTTTTTTTTTTTTGAGGTTTTCCCAAAAAAAATTAAATTGGGCCCCCCCCTTTTGCCTCATTTTTTAAAAAAGGGGAAAAAAAAATTTTTTTTTTAAAAAAAAACCTTTAAAATTTTTTCTTTTTTTAAAATGTGTTTTAAAAAATTTATTTAAAAAATATTTAAATTTATATTCCCCAAAACAACAAAACCCCCCACCACTTTCTTATATTATTTTTTTATTATATATGTTTTATTGGGTATTATATCTATAATATTAACAATAATATATATAAATAAAAATTAAATTTTATAAAAAAAAAAAAAAGAAAGAAAAATAAAAAAAAAAATAAATAAAAAAAAAAAATTAAAAATTTAATATTACATATATATTATATACAACACATACTCCAAAAACCCACACCACTACACACCACACAAACACACCCACACACACCCACACATATATATATACAAATATATTTTAATATATATATATATATATAAAATTTATATATTATATATTTTTTTTTTATAAAAATATATATATTTATACATAAAAAATATACTTATATTTGTGTTTTTTTATGTGTATTATTGAATCATGTATTTTATATGATATGCATGTGTGTGTTTGTTGTTGTATAAACATATTTGTGTATGCTGTGTGTGTGTGGTGGTGTGTTTAATGTATTTTAGTATGTATATATTAATTATTATATATTATATATAAATATATATATATATATTATATACAATAATATCTATTATTATTATCACCATCTACTATCATTATTTATATATTTTAATATATATATAATATATAATATATTATATAATACAACATTAGTATATATGTTGTTTTTTTTGTTATGTGTGTGTGTTATAATGACATTATATTTTTTTTTGTTTGTGTGGGGTGTGGGGGGGTTGTTTGTGTGTGTGTGTTTTGGGGGGGGGGGGGATAATAAATCAAACACCCCCCCCCATATATATTATATTTTAATATATAATTATAATATATAATATATATTATATATAATATTATATATCATATATATATACATGGATGGTGGTTCTAAGCTCTGAGTTGCCCCTGGGGGAAAAAACATCAGCTCGCTATGCTTCGAAAACACAACGCAAATAAAATAAAAAAAATAAAGGTTACATAAAATGATTTCCTCACCTGAGCATCGCCGGTTGAAAAAAACGAAATATGGGTCCAGAAAAACAATTTCATGAATATGTCTGGGGATCGTACAGGGGGCCCTACATTAAATTCAGTCCTTAATATATTTTTTGTAAAAATACCTTGTTTTGTAAAGTTCATTTTCGAACATTTTATCAACGAAACCCAAAGCTAACTCTTTTAAATGACGCTTCTTATGTTTTTCGGAGAAAAAATTCTATAAAAGGGGCAAATTTTTCCCCCCCGGGCTTTTCTAAAAAATCCCAAATGCGCAACTCTCAAAAAGAACCTTCAAAAATTATATATTTTATTTCCCCCCTTTTCTGTATCAGAGCTTATCATCGAAAATAAAATAGTTTTAAACCTTTATTGTTGCAAAAAAATTTTTTTTTCTATCAAAAGAAACATTTATTGTCTTTCTCTTTTAATTTTTATAATAAATTTAAAATTTCCCGTTATGAGTGTTTTTTGTATGGGTATGTTATTATGAATTTGTATGTACTATTTTTTATTAATATAGTGTGGTTGTGGTGTGGTGGGGTGGTTTGTTTTAAAAAAATATTATATTAATTATAATATATAAAAAATTTATAATTATATATTTTTATATAATAATATAAAAATTATTATATTTTATAATTATATTATTAAATAAAATATGCAATATTAAATTGCACGGTTCATTTTCATTGCACTCTTCCAACTTTTTGATTCGGAGTAAACAGTGATTCTGAAAAATTTTCATTCCCTTGAAATTTTTTCCTCTAAAAAAGGATGTTCACTTCCCCTCGAGGGAATCGGGCTTGACCGTCGCTGGGGGGATTTTGGGGAAATAAAAAAAACCCAATGTAAGGGCTGCGCCGTGTGGCTTTGTGTTTTATCTACGTGCGTCTGCGTGTATATTGTTTTTCTGTTTGTTTGTGTGTGTTATATATATAATATAATATATAAAATTTATATATAAAAATTTAAATATATATAATATATAATATACATATCTTTAAAATTATATATATATTATAAATTAATATTATATTTTAAAAATATATATATAATTATTATATGAAAAATGCTTCAAAAATTATATTTTAATATATATATATATATAATTTATAATATTATATATATATATATATATTGCACGCCAGGGGGTCTTTTTCTCTGTCAAAACATTTTTAAACAAAAAAGGGGAGCCCTGGGCATGTGTTACATATGGACCTGGGCAAACAGGAGCAACTGGCTGCGAGCGGGGGAGCGGAGGAACAACCAAAAGAGGAGTGGGGCGCTCCGGAAGCCCTCGGTGTGCCTTTGTGCCTATAACTTGTGTTGCCCTGTTTAAGCGTATCGTGCCGGTGACTGCTGGTTTCCCCCTTTTTGTCCTTAAAAAAAGGGGGGGAAAAAATTTTGTAAATAAAGGAAAGATGTCATTGTGTTTTTTTCCCCCCCCGCCACTTGGGGTTTCCCCTGTGGGTTCTGGACGCTGTGGGGGTGCCTTTGAGCTGTTCAGTGTTCAACCCCAAACCCCCTCTGCCTAGCCCCTTATGTTGGTGGCAGAAGGGCGAGGGCGGGGGGGGGAAAAAAAAAAAAAAAATATATAATATTAAAAAAATATATATATATAATATAATTTTATTTAAATTTTTATTTAATATTATATAATATTTATTAAAAAATTATGATTTTATGTAAATTTTATTTTTAATATACATATAAAACTTTAAATAATTTTTAATATTTATTAAATATTTATATATATATAATTTTTAAAATTATATATTATAATTATTAAAAAAATTTTTAAAATTAAATTTAAAATTATTTATTTTTTTATTTTTTTTTAAAATATAATTAAAAATTTTAATATATTTTATTAAATATATATGGGGTGTGTTGGTGTGTTGTTTTTTTTTTTTTGTTGTTTTTTTATTTTTATTTTTATTTTTTGATATAATATATATTTTAAAAATTTTTTTTTTAAATTTTTAAATAAATTTTAACATGGAAAAAGTTACAAAAAAAATCCAAAAAAAATTTTTTTTTAAAATTTTTTTTTTTAAATTAAAAATTGTGTGGTTTTTAGATTATAATTTTTTCTTTTTTATAAAATTAAATTTTTAATGGTTTTGGGGGGGGGGTTTTGTGTTTTTGTGGTGGGGGTTTTTTGGTGTTTGGGGGGTGTGTGGTTGGGGTTTGGGTGTTGGGGTTTTCATAAAAAACCCTTTTATTTTTTTTTTTTAAAAATTTTTAAATTTTATATTTAAAATTTTGTTGTGTGGCTTTTTTTTAAATTTTTTGGGGGTTTTGGGGGTTTGTTGGGGGGGTTTTTTTTGGGGGGTTTTTTTTTTTTTTAAAAAAAAATTTAAAAAAAAAAAAAGGGGGGGGGATTTAAAATTTAAAGGGGGGTTTTTTGGGGGGGTTTTGGGGGGGTTTTAAATTTTTTTAAATTTAATTTTTTTTAAAAATTTTTAAATTTAAATAATTTTTAAAAAAATTTTTTTTTTTAAAAAAATTTTAAAATTTTTAAAAATAATTAAAAGTTGTTTTTAAATTCAAAAAAATTTTTTTTTTTTTTTTTAAATTTTTTTTTTTTTTTATAAAAATTTTTTTTTGGAAATTCCAACCCAAAAACCACCCAAACCACCCTTGTTTTTTTAATTTGAAAAAAAATTTTTTTTTTAAAATTTTTTTAAAAAAAATTTATTTTTTAAGTTTTTTTTTGGGGGGGGAAATTTTAAAAAAATTTTTTAAAAAATTTTAAAAATATTTTAATTTAAATTTAAAAAATTAAAAAAAAAATTTTTAAAAAACCAAAAACCCTTAATTTTAAAAATCTCCACAAAAATTTAACAATTTAAAATTTAAAAATTTTTTAAAAAAAAAATTTTAAAAAATTTTTTGGGGGTGTGGGGTGGGGGTTTTTCCGTTTCCAGGATTTAAAATTAATTAAAAAAAATAAATTTTTTAAAATATTGTTTATTTTTTAAAATTTTTAAAATAAATTTAAAAATTTTAAAAAGTAAATTTTTTTAAAATTTTTTTTTAAAATTTTAAAATTTTTAAAAGGGGTTTTTTTAATTTTTAAAAAAAAATTTAAAATTTTTAAAAAAAACCAAACCCCCAACCCCTTTTTTAAAAAAAAACAACACAAAAAAAAAAAATTTTTAATGAAATTTATTTTTAAAAAAAACCCCAAAAACCCCCCACCAAACCCCCCCAAACCCCCAAAAAACAACCCAAAACCCAAAAATTTTTTCCCCAAACCCCCCCCCCCTTTTTTTTTTTTTTAAAAAAAATAATTTTAAAATAATTTAAAAGGTGGTTTTAAAA
>NW_023665256.1:0-13011 GCF_015228065.2 Penaeus monodon | reverse complement strand
ATATTATTATTATTATTATTATTATTATTATTATTTATTATTATTATTATTTTATTTATTTTTTATTATTCCCAAAAATATATTATAACTGTAATAACAATAATAATATAATAAGTATAAAAATAATAAATAATAATCGTTATAATATTGTTATTAATATCATTATTGTTATTATTATCATTATTATTTTGTTAAATGGTAGTATAATTGCAAAAATAACTATTATAACGTAATAATTACAGTAATTACGATGTTAATAAAATAACGATATAAATATTATTATAAAAACGTTATTATTGTTATCATTATTTTATTACTATTATTTTGTAGTTGTATTAGTATAGTGTATAAAATATATCATAACTGCAATAATTGCAATAATAATGATATAATTGCAATAATGATGATAAATTAACAATAATGATGACAATAATTGCAATAATGATGTAATGTGATGTAATGATGGTAATGATGATAATGATGAGGATAACGATAATAATGATGATAATCATGATAATAATGAGGATAATAAACAGGATTGTGTCCATATATAATAAAAGGTAAAAAAAAAAAATCCCAAAAGTAAAAAAGCGGCAAAATCAGCGAAATATAGCCTTTTGAGAGTATACTCCAAAATGACGTTTTTCCTTCATTTGATGATTTTGGAAATATATTAGGGTAATAATGATAATAATTACCAGAATTCTATTAATCATGACAATAATGATGATAAAAGTGAGAATAATGAGAATTTGGATAACATTTTGATGATTATTAATATTATTACTATTATCATATTATTATCAATATCATATATATTATTATTATTATTATGTATTATTATTATTATTATTATTATTATTATTGTTATTATTACTTTAATTATTAGATATTATTGCCAAAAAAATATTTAACTGTAATAATAACATAATAATAATAATAAGTATAATAATAATAATAATAATATAGTTATAATATGTTATTATATCATTATTGTTATTATTATCATTATTATCTTGTTACTGTAGCATAATTGCAAAAAAACTATTATAACAGTAATAATTACAGTAATAACGATGTTAACTAAAATAATTATATAAAATATTTATTATAAAAACGTTATTATTGTTTTCTTTATTGTTATTACTATTATTATTTAGTTGTTATTAGTATATTTGTAAAAAATATTTATTATAACTGCAATATGCAATAATAATGATAATAATTGCAATAATGATGATAAAATTGCAATAATTGATGATAATGATGGATTATAAAGATGATAATGATGATAATGATGATGAAAACGATAATAATGATGATAATCATGATAATAACGCGGATAATAACAGGATTTGTGTCACTATATAATAAAAAAGGTTAAAACAAAAAAAAAATCCAAAAGTCGAAAAAGCGGCAAAATCTAGCGAAATATAGCCTTTGAGAGTGTACTCCAAAATGACGTTTTTCCATTCATTTGATGATTTTTGAAATTATTATTGTAATATTGATATTAATTACTAGAATTCTATTAATCATGACAATAATTATTATAAAAGTGAGAATGAAGAGAATTTGGATATTTATAAATTATTTATATTATTACTATTATCATTATTATTACAATATTATCATTATTATAATTACTATATTATATTATTATTCATTATTATTATTATTATTATATTATTATTATTATTATTATTATTATTATTATTATTATTACTTTAATTATTATATTATTGCCCAAAAATATATTTTAACTGTATAATAACAATAATATAATAATAAGTATATAATAATAATAATATCGTTATAATATTGTTATTATTATCATCATTGTATTATTATCATTTTTATTTTTTTTACTGGTATTAATTGCAAAAAAAACATTAAACAGGAATAAATTTCGAATAAAGAGTTAAAATTTTAATGATATAAAAATTTATTATAAAAACGTATTATTGTTACATTTTTGTTTTTACATTTTTTTATTTTATTAGTATAGTTGTAAAAAATTTAAAATAACTGCAATAATTGCAAAATAATGATTAATTGCAATAATGATGATAAATAATTGCAATAAGATGAAATGATGAGATAATGAGATGATAACGATAATAATGTGAGAAAAATGATAAAATGAGGATAATAACAGGATTTTTGTCCTATAAAAGTAAAAAAAGGGAAAAAAAAAAAATCCCAAAAGTCGAAAAAAAGCGGCCAAAAATCTAGCGAAAGATAAAGCTTTTGAGAGTATACTCCAAATGACGTTTTTCCATTCATTTGATGATTTTGCAATTATTAGGGAATGTGATAATAATTACCAGAATTCTAATTAGTCATGACAATAATGATGATAAAAGTGAGAATAACGAGAATTTGGATAACAATTTGTGATTAATACTCTTACGATTATCATTTTTAATTATCAATATTATTTTATTATTATTATTATTATTATTATTATTATTTTTTTTTTTTTTTTTTTTGTAAATTATTATGATTTATGGGATTCTAAGCATTTCTGCACTGGCTGGTATTATTGCCGTTTTTCTTCCGGTAGCGAGTCATATTCAAATGACTAAAGCTAAAAGGGGGGTACTCTTTTAAAATTTTAGCACTTTTCTCAGGTATTCTTGCCCGGTCCCCCAATAAAAGAAGTCTTCTGCCAGTACTCCAAACCTCAGGCCCAATGGTCCATATTTTCAATCCAACATTTCAGGATCTTTGTAACGCTTCCGAGGGGCACCAATCATACTGGAACAACTTTGAACATCGCAGTTCCGCTATAACTTTTTATTTCCCTTTTCAAGATCTGGTAATTTTCTACCTGCTCTCTCTTTTTCTGCAATCTCGTATCTGCAGGTACGGGGGCAATATCAACTATTAGGCCTCTTTTTTTCCTTAGAATTACTATAACATATGGTCTTCTTTGCCTGAATGAAGTTATCACATTGTACATTGAAATCCCACAGAATTTCACGGCCTCGTTCTCAACAACACTCTACGGGGTGTGTATACCAACTATCGACTGCTCAAGCCCATGCTTCTACACAATCCAGTGTACTTTCTTGTTTTTACCACGTTATCGTGGACGTCTTTTGTACTCCTTTGGGCTAATTTCTCGCACTCTGAACACAATATGTTGTATGCTTTCACCTCGTTTACCACACATCCTACACAGGGACTGTCGTTGCTGCTTTATCTATTAATGACTTACGTAGTTGGTCCTTATTGCTTGATCTTGTGCAGCACATAGGAGTGCTGCCGTTCAACCTGCAAATCACTCCTTGACAGCCATCCCAAGATTTAACCCTGTCTACATTATCTGGCATCCTCTCTAACGAAATTGCCCAAGCATGCCTTTACTGTCCATTTGGTTGAGCTATCTGCCTTTTCCTTTTGAATTCTTCCTTCTCCAGTGTTTCCTCTGTCTATTTGTTCCTGATGCCAACACACTCTATCAACAACTCTTGCTGAGTTGCCACATAAAAACCTAAGCTGTTTCTTCTACTTTACACATTGTCACACTGATAAGGCCAACGACCTCCTTTCCTTCCTTTAAATATAGTCTGTCTACATCACTCTTTGGGGAATGGCACATGCAATTGTCAGGTTTTCTTTCTTTCTGTCGATACTTTATCAGTTCACTCTCTCTCCCGCTTATTATGTCCTGCTCCCATATCTGAATATTGCTACTGCCCAGGTATAATTGCAGTTACTTTGTTTCTTCCATTCAACTTGGACTTTAGAATAACTCAGCCGTCGCTTATAATCCTTCATTCTTTTCTCTTCATTTCATTCTCCTTCACCTTAGCTACTAGTCCCAATACCCAGATAAGGAATATCCTCTTGTTCAACTTCTTTATTATCTCATCATCTGTAATTCTATGCCCTCACAGCTTACCAATTCCCTCCTTTTTAGTACTAGGAAACCCCACATTTCTTGATTCCAATTCATGCCTATATCAGTATAAAAATGTGCAGTAGTCGTATTGGGGTCTATCTGTTATTCACTCTTGCGAATATAGTTTTAAAATCATCCATAAAGAGTAGGGATTAAGTTGTTAACTCTCTTTTCCCACCATCATAGAATAATTTACCTCCTGAGTAATGAGATAATGGTATCATGCTCAAGACAAAAACAATGGTGACAAACTATGCCCCTTGGAATATCCTCTTTTAAACATCCACCTCGCCGAGGGCATGGAATAGGGACAACTTCACTGCGCCAGGCTTCTTTGCAAAAAACTTCCATTGAGTTAAGGACAACTTCCACTGCGCCATGTTCTTTGCCAAAAAACTCTCTCACGTACCAGCTTATCCCAACATTTCCATGCACTCCACTAACAAACCTATGGGGAACGAAGTCATAAGCTTTCTTATCGTCTATCACGCCAAGCCAGATTAGTGTGCCCTTTCCTGCAAGCCCTTCAGGATTGTTGTGTCAATTAATAAACTGATCTTTTGTAAACCGGACCTTTCGCCTGCAACATTTTGTCATCAGGTAGAGCTGTCTCTGTCTAGGTAATCGTCACATTTGATCAGCTATGATTCCTTCATAGTTTCCACATCAGTGGAAGGCATGTTATCGGCCTATAGTTTCTCAACCGTATTCCCTTCCTGGATCCTGCTGGCACAACACTGTCCGTCCATGTGTTTAACCTAGGGAAGGTATCCGTCCCACAAAATCTTATGTAGTTGATTCAGCAATTCTGTCGTGCATGTGGTCAGGTTTTGATACAATCCCTGGGACACCATCTTTGCCTGGAGTACTTCCAGTTTGGCATTTTCTTAGTTGTTTTCTGACATTTCAAACTTAAGGACCCCTTTAACTCATGACAGCCATTCTGCACCTTTGTTATGTTCCTTCTCTCACTGTCCAAATATCACACAAAACCTTCTACTCTCCTCAGCATCTGGTACCTCGTTGTTATAGCTTTATCCCCATCAATTCCTGGAAAAAAAAAATTCTGGTCAACACTGAAGTCGATTTGTCTGAACTGGTAATCCTTGAATCGTATCTATTTTTTTGCACTTTTGCAAATCATTCTTTGTTCAATCTTCAACCACAGTTTTAATACCTTCTTATTCACCGGATATTTCTCTTTCAGTCTCTGCAATTTTTCAATTTTCTTGTGGCTGAGTTCACCTCTTAAGTCTCGCTACTAGTATATTTTACAGCTTTCCTTTTCTTTTAATATCATCTCCAAATGCGGCGTTTCCACCAAGGATCTTTTACTCTAAATTCCATCTTCTTTAACCCTAGCGGTTCTGCAACCATAAGTTGCTGCCCTTATCAATTCATTAGTTTCTGTGGATGCTTTTGGTTTCAAGTGGCGAATCACTTGATTTACTCTATAATTTCTATCTTCAGTTTGTTCTTATCAACCTTTTAAAGGATATTCCTTATTACTGTGTTATTTTCAACATGAACTTTTCGTGATTCTCAAACAATTACCTTGGACTGTTCAGACAAGATATTCCTCTAACACACATCACATCTTCGACAACCAAACCGCCATTCGCTGATTCATTTTCATCCACATTACATCATCACCAAAATTTTCTCAACATCGCCATCCACAAAGTTTTCGTTAATCTATCTCCTCCTCCACCATCTCCTCCTAATTATAGCTTCTCCTCCTCTCCCTCTATTAACATTATTTTTATCATTCCAATTCAAGGTCTGAATAGCCAACGTTCTTTCTGATGGCTCTGGCCTGGTCACATATACGTTGCTCAGTCGATTCAACCATCTCTGTTCCTCCAATAGCTGAACATTCTTTGCCGGTATCCTACGGTTAGGTTTATCCATTTTCATAAATGGTCGACGTTCTGTAAAACATTCCATAAATACTATTTACTTCTTTATTCCACTTTGTTCTCCACAGTGAGGTAGGATAACGACAGGGGATTACGCTGTCGAACCGGAGAAAACACCTTGCCGGGGCGAGGGACCTTACATAAAGTTCCCAGCCCCATTCACGCCATTGTCTGGGTTAATTTGATTTGGAATATTACCACTCATAAAGAGGATGGTGGTGATAAGGTGTCACAAACACCAGTGTGTTTTATCGTGATGATACCATCACTAGGGAAGGTGCCTATTCAAAGCTAAAGAGTCACCCACCACCCCAGAGACAGACTAGCCCCGCCGGACGCCAACCCGGGTACTTCATGGTCTCGGGGGAATATTATTATTATTATTATTATTATATTATTATTATTATTAGTATTATTTATGATTATTATTATTATTAGTATTACTGTAATGAGTAGTAATAGTGCCCAAAAAATATATTGTAACTGTAATCAATAAACAATAATATAAATACTTAAGTCTAATTAATAATAAGAATAATAGTTTAATATGTTATTAAATCATAGTTATTATTATCATTATTATTCTTTTTACTGGTAGTATAATTGCAAAAAAGAACTATTATAACCAGAATAATTACAGGTAAGAACGATGTTAATAATTAAAATAATGATAATAAATATTTATTATAAAAACGTTATTATGTTAATCATTATGTTATTACTATTATCATTTGTAGCTGTTATTAGTAGAGTTGTAAAAATATATATTATAACTGCAATAATGCAATAAGTGAATGATAAAAATGCAATAATGATGGGATAATGATTTATAACATTATTTTAATAACATCGTTATTACTGTAATTATTACTGTGAAATAGTTAATTTTGCAATCTATACTACCAGTAAAACAAAGAATAATAATGATAGTAATAACAATAAGATATCAATAACAATATAAATGATATATTATTATTAGTATTATTAATTATTATTATTTATGATGTATATTACAGTTATAATATATTTTTGGGCAATAATACTAATAATTAAAGTAATAATAATCATAAGAATAAGAATACTGTATAACAATAATAATAATAATAATACTAATACTAATAAAATAATAATAAATAATAATAATAGAGAATAATATTGATAATAGTAAATATGAATAATCCATCAATGTTATCCAGATCTCTCTTTATTCTTCATTCTATCATTCATATGTCATGATTAATAAGAATCTGAAGTATATCATTATTTACACTAATAATTGCCAAAATCATCAAATGAATGGGGAAAAAAAAAAGTAATTTGGAGTACCTCTCACAAGGCTATATTTCGCTAGATTTTGCCGCTTTTCGACTTTTGGGATTTTTTTCTTTTACATTTTTTAATTATAGATGGACACAAATCTCTTTTATATCCTCATATTATCATGATTGTCATCATTATTATCGTTTATCATCATCATTATCACATTATCATCATCATTATATCATATTGAAATGTATTATCAGCAGTATTGCAATTTTTTCAGGATTATTGCAATTAATGCAGTTTATAATATATATTTGTCACCAACTATCTAATAACACTACAATAATGTATAGAAAAACAAAAATTGATAACAATAATAAACGTTTTCTAATAAATATTTATATTCATTTTAATAACATCGTTATTATATTAATTATTACTGTTATAATAGTTATTTTGTGCAATTATTTAATACCGAGTAAAAAAGAATAATACTGATAATAATAACAATAATGATATTAATAACAATATTATAACGATTATATTATATTATTAGACGTATTATATTATTATTGTTATTATTACAGTTATAATATAGTTTGGCAATAATTACTAATACTTAAAGTAATACTATAATAATAAAGGATAAGAATAATAAAGAATTGATAATAATAATAATAATAATAATAATAATAATAATAAATTGATAATAATAATGATAATAGTAATAATATACTAATCATCAAATGTTATCCAAGTTCTCTTTATTCTCACTTTATCATCATATTGTCATGTTTATAGAATTCTGGTAAATTATCATTATTACCCCTATAATTGCAATATCATCAAATGAAGTGGAAAAAAAACGTCCATTTCGGAGTATACTCTCAAAAGGCTATTATATTTCGCGAGATTAGCCGCTTTTCGACTTTTGGGATTTTTTTTCTTTTTACTTTTTTATATATATGGACAAAACTCCTTTGATTATCCTCATTTATTATCCATCATTATCATCATTATATCGTTATACATCATATTATCGTCATTATTCATCATTTATCATTTTCATTATCATCATTATTGCAATTATTTATCATCATTTTATTGCAAGTATTATAATTATTATGCAATTATGCAGTTATAATATATATTTTTACACTATACTAATTAACAAAACTACAATAATAATAGTAATAACAATAATGATAACAATTAAATAACGTTTTTTATAATAAATATTATATCATATTAGTAATTATACATCGTTATTTCTGTAATTATTATGTGTATAATAGTTATTTTTGCACAAGTATACTACCAGTAATCAAGAATAATAATGATAATATAACAAGAAGGTTATTAATAATATATTATAACGATATTATTATTATTATTATACTTATTATATTGCTATGATCTATTACGTTATAATATATTTTTGGGCAAAAAACTAATAATTAAAGTAATAATAATAATAATAATAATAATAATATGATATTAATATTGGGGGAAAATAAAAATTATAATGATAATATCTAATATAATAATCATCAAATGTATCCAGAATTCTCTTTATCTCACTTTTAACATTATATTGTCAGATTAATATATTCGAAATTATCATTATACCCTATAAATTGCAAAAATCATCAAACGAATGAGTAAAACGTCATTTTGGAGTTATACTCTCAAAAAGGCTACATTTCGCCTAGACTTTTGCCGCTTTTTACGATTTTTGGGATTTTTTATTTGTTTTACCTTTGTATTTATATATGTCTTATTATCCTCATTATTTATCATGATATCATCATATTAGCAGTATTCATCACATTATCTCATTATCATCATTATCATCATCATTATCATCATTATTGCAATTATTATCATTATTATTTTTTTTGTTGTTTTTTTACAATATTGCAGTTCTAATATATATTTTACAACTATACTAATAACAACTACAATAATGATAGTAATAACCAATAATGATAAACAATAATAACGTTTTGATAATAATATATTTATATCATTATTTTAATTAACAACATGATTACTGTAATTATTAATGTTATATAGTTTTTTGCAATTATACTGCCAGTCAACAAGAATAATAATGATAATAATAACAAGTAATGATATAATGAACATATATTATAACGATTATTATTATTATTATTATACTATATTATTATTAGTGTTATTATTACAGTATAATATATTTTTGGGCAATTAATACTAATAAATAAATAATAATAACAATAACAATCATCATCATAATAATAATAATAATAATTAATAATAATAATAATAATAATAATATGAAAATTAATAATGATAATAGTAATAATATTTAATAATCATCAAATGTTAGCCAAAATTTCTCATTTATTATCACTTTATCATCATTATGGTCATAATATAGAATTCTGGAATTATTATCATTATTACCCTAATAATTGCCAAAATCATCAAATGAATGGAAAAAAACGTCATTTGGAGGATACTATCAAAAGCCTATATTCGTAGATCTAGATTTTCGGCCCGTTTCGACTTTGGGATTTTTTTTCTTTTACATTTTGTTTTATATATATGGACAACAAATCCTGTTATTATCCTCATTATTATCCATGATTAACCTCAGTATTATCGTTATTCATAATCATATCACATTATCATCATCATTGTCATCATTATACAATCTATCATCATTATTGCCATTATATCATGTATATTGCAGTTTATAATTAAATTTTACAAGTATCTAATAACAACGTACAATGATAATAGTAATAACAATAATGATAACAATAAAACGTTGTTATAAATAATATATGTTATATCCATTATTTTAATTAACATCGTTATTACTGTAATTATGTAGTGTTATAATTGTATTTTTGCAAATGTACTACCAGTAACAAGAATAATAATGATTAATAATACCAATAATAATAATAATAACAATATTTATAACGGATTATTATTATATATTTACGTATATTATTAGTCTTTGTTATTATTACAGTTGAAAATATTTTTGGGCAATGATACTAATAATTAAAGTAATAATAATAATAAAATCAATAATACTAATAAAATAATAAAAATAATAATTGATATATAATAATGATATTAGTAATAATATATCTCACTTTTATCATCATTATTGTATGATAATAGAATTTGGTAATTATTATCTTATTAACCTAAAAGTGCCAAAAATCACCAAATGAATGGAAAAAAACGTTATTTTTTCTGGGGTTTACTACTCAAAAAGGGCTATATTTCGTAGATTTGCCGCTTTTCGACTTTGGAATTTTTTTTTCTTTTATCTTTTTTTTATTATATTATGCGACACAATCCTGTTATTATCCTCATTAACATGATTATCATCATTATTATCGATCATCATCATCATTATTCATCAGTATCATCAGCATTATCATCAGTATTGCAATTATTATCATCATTATTGCAAATTATTTCATTAGTATTGCAATTATTGCATTAGAAATATATTTTACAACTTATACTAATACAAACACCAATAATAATAGTAATAAAAATAATGATAACAATAATACGTTTTATAATAAAATATTATATCATTATTTTAATTCACACGTTATTACTGTAATATTACTGTTTCAATCGTTATTTTGTGCAATTATACTACCAATAACAAGAATAATAATGATACTAATAACAATAATGATAGTAAATACCAAGATTATAAACTCGATTTTATTTATTTCATTATCTTATTATTATTATGTTTTATTACAGATATAATATATTTGGGCAATAATATAATAAGAAAGACTAATAATATAACAATATAATAATAATAAAATAATAATTTAATATTGATAATGATAATGTAATAGTAATAATATAATAAATCATCAAATGTTATCCAAATTCTCTTATTCTCACTTTTTATTCATCATTATTGTTCATGATTTATAGAATTTTGTGTAATTATTATCTTTATTCTACCCTAATAATTGCCGAAAATCATCAAAAAGTGACTGGAAAAACAACATCATTTTGGAGTATTACTATCAAAAGGTTATATTTCGCTGATTTTATGCCGCTTTTTTCGACTGTTTGGGATTTTCTTTCTTTTACCTTTTTTATTAATTATGGACACAAATCCTGTTAAGCATCCTCCTTATTATCATGATTATCACTATTATCGTTGTCATTCATCCTATATCATTATCATCATTATTGCAAGGTATATCATCATTATTTGCATTATATTGCAATTAATTGCAGTTATAATATAGATTTTTACAACTTATATAATAACAACTACAATAATAAATAGTAATAACAATAATGATAACAATAATAACGTTTTATAATAGATATTTATATCATATTTTAATTATACATCGTTAACTACTGTAATATACTGTTATAATAGGTATTTTCCAATATCCTACAGTAACAAGGATAATAATGATAAATAATAAACAATAATGTATATAAAACAGTATTATAACGATTAATTATTTACTGTTATTCTACTGATTATTATTATTATTATTGGTATTATTACAGTTAATAATATATTTCTGGGCAATAATACTAATAATTAAAGTAATAATAATAATAATAAAATAATAATAATAATTAATAATAATAATAATAATGATAATACTAATAATATTGAGAATAATAAGATAATAGTAATTAATATTAATAATCATCAAATGTTATACAAATTCTCTTTATTCTCACTTTTTATCATCATTATTGTCAGATTAGAGAATTCTGGTAATTATTAATTATTTACCCTAATAATTGCCAAATATCATCAAAATAAATGGAAAAAACGTCTTTTGGAAATATACTCTCAAAAGGCTATATTTCGCTAGATTTGGCGCTTTTTCGATTTTTGGGATTTTTTTTCTTTTACCATTTTTTATTTTATATGGACACAAATCTGTTATTATCCTCATTATTATCATGATATCATCATTATAATCGTTATCATCATCATTATCATCATTTTCATCTTCATTATCATCATTATTGCAATTATCTATCATTATTGCAATTATATCATTATTATTGCAATTATTGCAGTTGTAATATATATTTGAGAACTATACTAATAACAACTACAATAATAATAGTAATAACAATAATTATAACAATAATAATGTTTTTATAATTATTTATATCATTATTTGAATAACATCTTATTACTGTAATTATTACTGTTATAATAGTATTTTGCAATTATACTACCAGTAACAAGATTAATAATGATGATAATAACAATAATGAATTAATAACATATTATAACGATTATTATTATTATTATTATACTTATATTATTATTATTGTTATATACAGTATAATATATTTTGGCAATAATACTAATAATAAAAATAAAAATAATTATAATTAATATAATAGTAATAATAATAATAATAATAATAATAATAATAATGAAAATAAAATATAATAATAAAAATATAATAAAAAAATAAATAATTTTAATTAAATTAAAATAAAATATTGATAATAATAATGATAATAGTAATAATGTTAATGATCATCAAATGTTATCAAAAATCTCTTTATTCTCACTTTATATACCATTATTGTCATGATTAATAGAATTTGGTAATATTATTATCATTACCCTAATAATTGCCAAATCATCATATGAATGAAAAAACGTCATTTTGGAGTATTCTCTCAAAAGGCTATAATCGCTAGATTTTGCCGCTTTTCGACTTTTGGGATTTTTTTTTTTTTTTTTTGCCTTTTTATTATATATGGAGACAAATCCTGTTATTATCATCATAATTATCATTATTATCATATTCATCATTATCATATTTATCATTTTTCATAAAATTTTCATTTTTTAATAATATACTTTATTATTTTTAAATT
>NW_023665255.1:0-13011 GCF_015228065.2 Penaeus monodon | reverse complement strand
TTTTTAAAGGGTATTATTATCATTATTACCCCTAAAAATTGCCAAAATCATCAATGAGGGAA
Source organism: Penaeus monodon (assembly GCF_015228065.2). Taxonomy (NCBI): domain Eukaryota; kingdom Metazoa; phylum Arthropoda; class Malacostraca; order Decapoda; family Penaeidae; genus Penaeus; species Penaeus monodon. Next base: position 12,949 of record NW_023665255.1, on the reverse strand, counting down.
AAAAAACGTCATTTGGAGTCCCTCCCCAAAAGGGTATATTTTGCTAGATTTTCCCGCTTTTCGACTTTTGGGATTTTTTTCTTTTACCTTTTTTTTATTAATATGGACACAAATTCCTGTTATTTATCATCATTATTATCATGATTATCATCATTATTATCGTTATCATCATCATTTCTCATTATCATCATTATCTCATAATAATAATTATTTTACAATTATACTCCAGTAAAAAGTAATAATAATGATAAATACAATAATTTTTTATTATAACAATATTATAACAATTTCGTATTTTTATAAATACTTTTTATTATTATATTGTTTTTATTACAGTTATAATATATTTTTGGCAATAATACATAATTAAAATAATAATAATAATAATAATAATAATAATAATGCTAACCCAGTGGTCTTTGTCTCTGTGCGAACAGGGTTTTAACATGAAGGGACCTGGGCAAACATGACGCAGCTGGCTGTGAGCGAGGAAACAAGCCGAGAGACGGAGTGGTGTGCTCCTGTAAAACCCTCGTGTGTCCCCTTTGTGCCCTGGAAAAAAACCGGGTGTTGCCCTGTTAAAGCGTATGGCTGTGTGCATGCGGGTTTTCCCCCTGTATTGTGCCTATAGAAAATTTTACGGGTAATAACTTGTTAAATAAAGGAAAGACGGGTCATTTGTGTTTACTTCGGCCCTGCCTCGCGACTTGGCGTTTCTCTCCTGGTTTTCGGGGAAAGCTGTGGTGTTCGGGTGCCTCTTGGACGTTCGTTCACGACCCTTTATATACACGCCGTCTGCCTAGCCTGCCTTGGTTTGTGGCAAGAGACGAGCGACGGCCGTAACAATTGGTGTCATATGGATTTGTGTTTGACAGTGAGAGCGCCGATTATCATGTTCTCCAAATGCGGTAGCATGAGGAGAGAGGTAGACTGAGGCGGGCCCGAGTGAGTGAAGCCGAGCCAGATGGCCCTGATCACTGCCATGTGGCCGGTATGAGGAGGAAATGGCACAAAGGGCAGAAGAGCAGGCACAGAGGGACGCGAGCAGTGCACCTCTGTCGAATGCGGGCAAGGAAGGCAGAGGAACAGTTCGCAAACTTGTTTGAGGTGCTACAGAGCAAAAATCTTGCAACTGTGAAGATGGAAACTCAGCAAGTAACCGACAAGGCCTGCAACAGCGTGAAGAGTGAACTGATGGAGGAGGGGGGGAGACTCTGAAGGGCGAGGTTCAGGGCCTGAGAGAGGAAGTGAAGGCGGAAAGGCGGGCGTCACGAGGTAGTAACTTTTGCAAGCAGCAGGGGCAGACGAGGTTTCTGGCAACAGGGCCAGAGGGGTCAATTCTGGGTCTGCCTGGGGTCCGTGGCAGGAAACCCCGGCTTCGCAGCGTCGTGCGCACCAGTGGTCGCTGCGGGGACGGCTGGGGACCATCGGAACCGCTCCCTTGGTATGGGTGGCGGCAAACTCGGACCCGTCAACCCCTCTTTTACCCCTCCCCCCCCTTCTCCCCCCCAGGTGTTTAGTTCACGGCCCCACGTTCTCCACCCTGAAAGCCCCTGGGCCTCCAGACATTCTGTGAGGCGTAAGCCGCTGAGTACGACGGAAGGTGGCCTGGGAGGCATATGTTGCCCAATTTGAATGCTGGCATCTCCCCCAGGCTGGAGCCAGGAAGAGAGGCCCTACAGCTGGTAACAGCGAAAGGGGCCCCCCGGGGATGTTGGGGCATCTGCCGGCATCCCAACAGGCCTCTTACACCACGTGGCAGAGGTTTTTTGAAACGCCGTTTGGGCACCACCACCAGGGCCGAGGTATAATCGGGCCAACTAAAGAAGCGGACTCGTGAGCGTGGCGAGACATGCCCAGCTGGCGGCGGGTTTGGAGCGCTGGTAAGGGGGTCGTACCTGCGGCTGTGAAGAGATGGATTGTGGTCCTGGCCCGCGATTTCTTTTTTTGAGGGCTTTGCGGACCGCACTGCAATCTACGAAAGCAGGCCACCCTGAGGACTTGCAGGTGGCGCTGGCGAGGGCCTCGGAGTTTGAGGCCTTTCTGAAGGCCCAGTGGCTAGGGCCACTGCTCAGCCCTGCCGTGACCTCGGGGCCGGGGCCCTAAAGTGAAAAAGGTAGCATTGAGGAAGGTGAGCCCGAGAACTTTCCAAGGCTTGTGTTGGGCTCGGAGAGTAGGGCACAGACGTTCAGTGTCAGGGGAGCGGAGAACACGTCTCTCAAACCGGACGGATTCTGATGCCTTCCAGCAGTGCTGCAAGGACTGGGGCAGGTATGGGTCACCATCGAGCGCATGTCCTAAGGCAAAGGAAGTGGTACAGGCGGAAAAGGCTGGAGAAGGGGGCCGAAACCCAGCCGTCCTCGGTTCCCGGGCCCCGACTTGGGTAAGCTGCTGTCGAACCAGCACGATGCAGGTGGAGGGCTCAGTAGATGGAAAGCCATGCCGCCTGACAGTGGACTGGGGCTGAGAAGACCCTAGTGCGGCCTGATATGTTTTGGGCCCCTATGCGACTTCAAGAGCACCACAGAGACTGTGTGGTGTCACGGGCATTGTGTGCAGCTCAAGGGACCAGTGGAGGCTCGTATTGGCGTGGGCAGTACGGTGCAGTGGCTGCCGGTGTATGTGACCGATCTGGACGAGCACTGCTTTCTGGGCCTTGACTACCTGACGCAGAGTAAGGCGTGTGTCGACCTTGGACGGAAGCTGGTGAGGGTGCATGGTGAAGATGTGCCCCTGCTTCCAGTGGTTGGCTGTGCAGAGGTAGTTACGGCTGAGCGACTGCACCTTACCCCCAGGACAGAGTCTAGAATCCGGTGTCGACTGTCAAGAGTGATGCGTGGAGTAGAGGGCCTCGTGGAGCCCATCATAAACCTGCAGCTGGCTGATGGCGTAGCGATTGGGCAGAGCCTTGTTGGACCAGGGGAGGGGTTAGTTACAGTGTTGGTAGCTAACTTCTCCAATAAGGACCTGAAGGTGCCAGCTGGTGCAAAGCTGGGCACTTGTGAGGAAGTGGAGCGTCCAGAAGAGTCGTCGGTGAGCGAGGAGTTGGTTGGTGTGGGGCCGTTGCCTGACTTCCTCGAGGACTTGGCGCACCGGCTGTGGCGTTACCATGGGCCAGGAAGCTACTCCTGGGGCCATGGTGAAAAAGAAGATGACGTTAGCCCAGTAGCGGCGATGAGGACGTGGCAGACGCTGACCGAGATGAGGACGAGCATTTGGACGGTGAGGGCATGCAGCGACGTCAATGGTGACCATGAGCCAGGTCTTGGGACAGAAGATAACCCTCTGGGTGCCACTGCCAATCTACCGCCGCCCACTCCTCCTCCAGAGCGACCCAAGAGAGAGCGAAGAAAGCCGCGCTGGATGAAAGATTTTTGTGTTTCTGAGAACTGATTTTATTTAAATTTTCTGTAGTTTGTTTCAGGTTTAGGTATGTCAGAGCAGACGGGTCGTCTGCTTGATAGGGGGGGATAGTGCTACGCCAGTGGGTCTTTGTCTCTGTGCGAAACATGTGTTAACATGAAGGGACCTGGGCAAACATGACGCAGCTGGCTGTGAGCGGAGGAGCGGAGGAACAAGCCGAGAGACGGAGTTGGGTGCTGCTCCTGTGAAGACCTCGTGTGTGCCCTTGTGACCTGAGATAAACCTGGTGTTGCCCTTTATAAGCTGTATTGTGCTGTGTGACATGCTGGTTTCCCCCCTGTATTGTGCCTATAGAAAAGTGTACGGGTAAATAACTTGTGTAAATAAAGGAAGACTGTCATTTTGTGTTTACTTCGTGCCCTGCCTCGCGACCTGCGTTTCCTCTCTGGTGTTCTGGGGGCACTGTGGTGTTCGGTGCCTCTTGGAGCTGTTCAGTGTTCACGACCCTGTATATAACACGCCGTCTGCCTAGCCTCCCTTGTGTTGGTGGCAGAGAGACGAGGCGACCGGCGTAACAATAATAATAATAATAATAATAATAATAATAATAATGATGATGATAATAAAATGATAATAATGATAATAATGATAATAATAATGATAATAGTAATAATATTAATAATCATCAAATGTTATCCAAATTCTCTTTATTCTCACTTTTATCATCATTATTGTCATGATTATAAGAATTCAGGTAATTATTATCATTTATTAAAACCCAATAATTGCCAGAATCATCAAATGAATGGAAAAAACGTCATTTTGGAGTCTACTCTCAAAAGGCTATATTTTGCTAGATTTTGCCGCTTTTTCGACTTTTGGGATTTTTTTTCTTTTACCATTTTTTATTATATATGGACACAATTCTGTTATTATCATCATTATTATCATGATTATCATCATTATTATCGTTATCATCATCATTATCATCATTATTATCATCATTATCATCATTATTGCAATTATTATCATCATTATTGCAATAATTATCATTATTATTGCAATTATTAGAGTTATAATATATGTTTATACATCTATACTAATAAAAATAATAATAATAATAATAATAACAATAATAATAATAATAATTATAATAATCATAATAAAAATGATAATAATGATGATAAAATTAATGATAATAATAATGATAATAGTAATAATATTAATAATCATCAAATGTTATCCAAATTCTCTTTATTCTCACTTTTATCATCATTATTGCCATGATTAATAGAATTCAGGTAATTATTATCATTATTACCGTAATAATTGCCAGAATCATCAAATGAATGGAAAAAACGTCATTTTGGAGTCTACTCTCAAAAGGCTATATTTTGCTAGATTTTGCCGCTTTTTCGACTTTTGGGATTTTTTTTCTTTTACCTTTTTATTATATATGGACACAATTCCTGTTATTATCATCATTATTATCATTATTATCATCATTATTATCGTTATCATCATCATTATCATCATTATCATCATTATTGCAATTATTATCATCATAATTGCAATAATTATCATTATTATTGCAATTATTGCAGTTATGATATATATTTTTACATCTATACTAATAACAACTACAATAATAATAGTAATAACAATAATAATAACAATAATAACGTTTTTATAATCATTATTTATACCATTATTTTAATTAATATCGTTATTATTGTTATTATTACAGTTATAATATATTTTTTGGCAATAATACTAATAATTAAAGTAATAATAATAATAATAATAATAATAATAATAATAATAATAATAATAATAATAATGATAATAATGATAATAATGATAATAATAATGATAATAGTAATAATATTAATAATCATCAAATGTTATCCAAATTCTCTTTATTCTCACTTTTATCATCATTATTGTCATGATTAATAGAATTCAGGTAATTATTATCATTATTACTCTAATAATTGCCAGAATCATCAAATGAATGGAAAAAACGTCATTCCTGTTATTATCATCATTATTATCATGATTATCATCATTATTATCGTTATCATCATCATTATCATCATTATCATCATTATCATCATCATTATCATCATCATTGCAATTATTATCATCATTATTGCAATAATTATCATTATTATTGCAATTATTGCAGTTATAATATATATTTTTACATCTATACTAATAAAAACTACAATAATAATAGTAATAACAATAATAATAACAATAATAACGTTTTTATAATCATTATTTATATCATTATTTACATCATTATTTTAATTATATCGTTATTACTGTAATTATTGCTGTTATAATAATTATTTTGACAATTATACTACCAGTAAAAATAATAATAATGATAATAATAACAATAATGATATTAATAACAATATTATAACAATTCGTATTATTATAATTATACTTATTATTATTATTATTGTTATTATTACAGTTATAATATATTTTTTGGCAATAATACTAATAATTAAAGTAATAATATAATAATGATAATAATAAATAATAATAATAAATAATAATAATAAATAATGATAATAATGATAAATAATGATAATAATAATGATAATAGTAATAATATTAATAATCATCAAATGTTATCCAAATTCTCTTTATTCTCACTTTTATCATCATTATTGTCATGATTAATAGAATTCAGGTAATTATTATCATTATTACCCTAATAATTGCCAGAATCATCAAATGAATGGAAAAAACGTCATTTTGGAGTCTACTCTCAAAAGGCTATATTTTGCTAGATTTTGCCCCTTTTCGACTTTTGGGATTTTTTTTCTTTTACCTTTTTTTTTATTATATATGGACACAATTCCTGTTATTATCATCATTATTATCATGATTATCATCATTATTATCGTTATCATCATCATTATCATCATTATCATCATTATCATCATTATTGCAATTATTATCATCATTATTGCAATAATTATCATTATTATTGCAATTATTGCAGTTATAATATATATTTTTACATCTATACTAATAACAACTACAATAATAATAGTAATAACAATAATAATAACAATAATAACGTTTTTATAATCATTATTTATATCATTATTTTAATTATTATTGTTATTATTACAGTTATAATATATTTTTTGGCAATAATACTAATAATTAAAGTAATAATAATAATAATAATAATAATAATAATAATAATAATAATAATAATAATAATAATGATAATGATAATAATGATAATAATAATAATAATGATAATAATAATGATAATAGTAATGATCTTAATAATCATCAAATGTTATCCAAATTCTCTTTATTCTCACTTTTATCATCATTATTGTCATGATTAATAGAATTCAGGTAATTATTATCATTATTACCCTAATAATTGCCAGAATCATCAAATGAATGGAAAAAACGTCATTTTGGAGTCTACTCTCAAAAGGCTATATTTTGCTAGATTTTGCTGCTTTTACGACTTTTGGGATTGTTTTTCTTTTACCTTTTTTTTAATTATATATGGACACAATTCCTGTTATTATCATCATTATTATCATGATTATCATCATTATTATCGTTATCATCATTATCATCATTATCATCATCATTATCATCATTATTGCAATTATTATCATCATGTTGCAATAATTATCATTATTATTGCAATTATTGCAGTTATAATATATATTTTTACATCTATACTAATAACAACTACAATAATAATAGTAATAACAATAATAATAACAATAATAACGTTTTTATAATCATTATTTATATCATTATTTTAATTAATATCGTTATTACTCTAATTATTACTGTTATAATAATTATTTTAGCAATTATACTACCAGCAAAAATAATAATAATGATAATAATAACAATAATGATATTAATAACAATATTATAACAATTCGTATTATTATAATTATACTTATTATTATTATTATTGTTATTATTACAGTTATAATATATTTTTTGGCAATAATACTAATAATTAAAGTAATAATAATAATAATAATAATAATGATAATAATGATAATAATGATAATAATGATAATAATAATGATAATAGTAATAATACTAATAATCATCAAATGTTATCCAAATTCTCTTTATTCTCACTTTATCATAATTATTATCATTATTACCCTAATAATTGCCAGAATCATCAAATGAATGGAAAAAACGTCATTTTGCAGTCTACTCTCAAAAGGCTATATTTTGCTAGATTTTGCCGCTTTTTCGAATTTTGGTTTTTTTTTTTTTACCTTTTTTTTATTATATATGGACACAATTCCTGTTATTATCATCATTATTATCATGATTATCATCATTATTATCGTTATCATCATCATTATCATCATTATCATCATCATTATCATTGTTATTATTTCAGTTATAATATATTTTTTGGCAATAATACTAATAATTAAAGTAATAATAATAATAATAATAATAATAATAATAATAATAATAATAATAATAATAATAATAATAATAATGATAGTAATGATAATAATGATAATAATGATGATAATAGTAATAATATTAATAATCATCAAATGTTATCCAAATTCTCTTTATTCTCACTTTTATCATCATTATTGTCATGATTAATAGAATTCAGGTAATTATTATCATTATTACCCTAATAATTGCTAGAATCATCAAATGAATGGAAAAAACGTCATTTTGGAGTCTACTCTCAAAAGGCTATATTTTGCTAGATTTTGCCGCTTTTTCGACTTTTGGGATTTTTTTTCTTTTACCTTGTTTAATTATATATGGACACAATTACTGTTATTATCATCATTATTATCATGATTATCATCATTATTATCGTTATCATCATCATTATCATCATTATCATCAGCATTATCATCATTATTGCAATTATTATCATCATTATTGCAATAATTATCATTATTATTGCAATTATTGCAGTTATAATATATATTTTTACATCTATACTAATAACAACTACAATAATAATAGTAATAACAATAATAATAACAATAATAACGTTTTTATAATAATTATTTATATCATTATTTTAATTAATATAGTCATTACTGTAATTATTACTGTTATAATAATTATTTTAACAATTATACTACCAGTAAAATAATAATAATGATAATAATAACAATAATGATATTAATAACAATATTATAACAATTCGTATTATTATAATTATACTTATTATTATTATTATTATTGTTATTATTACAGTTATAATATATTTTTTGGCAATAATACTAATAATTAAAGTAATAATAATAATAATAATAATAATAATAATAATAATAATAATAATAATAATAATAATGATAATAATGATAATAATGATAATAATGATAATAATGATAATAATAATGATAATAGTAATAATATTAATAATCATCAAATGTTATCCAAATTCTCTTTATTCTCACTTTTATCATCATTATTGTCATGATTAATAGAATTCAGGTAATTATTATCATTATTACCCTAATAATTGCCAGAATCATCAAATGAATGGAAAAAACGTCATTTTGGAGTCTACTCTCAAAAGGCTATATTTTGCTAGATTTTGCCGCTTTTTCGACTTTTGTGATTTTTTTCTTTTACCTTTTTTTTATTATATATGGACACAATTCCTGTTATTCTCATCATTATTATCATGATTTTCATCATTATTATCGTTATCATCATCATTACCATCATTATCATCATTATTATCATTATCATCATTATTGCAATTATTATCATCATTATTGCAATAATTATCATTATTATTGCAATTATTGCAGTTATAATATATATTTTTACATCTATACTAATAACAACTACAATAATAATAGTAATAACAATAATAATAACAATAATAACGTTTTTATAATCATTATTTATATCATTATTTTAATTAATATCGTTATTACTGTAATTATTACTGTTATAATAATTATTTTAACAATTATACTACCAGTAAAAGTAATAATAATGATAATAATAACAATAATGATATTAATAACAATATTATAACAATTCGTACTATTATAATTATACTTATTATTATTATTATTGTTATTATTACAGTTATAATATTTTTTTTTTTGGCAATAATACTAATAATTAAAGTAATAATAATAATAATAATAATGATAATAATAATAATAATAAGAATAATAAGAATAAGAATAAGAATAATGATAATAATGATAATAATGATAATAATGATAATAATAATGATATAAGTAATAACATTAATAATCATCAAATGTTATCCAAATTCTCTTTATTCTCACTTTTATCATCATTGTTGTCATGATTAATAGAATTCGGGTAATTATTATCATTATTACCCTAATAATTGCCAGAATCATCAAATGAATGGAAAAAACGTCATTTTGGAGTCTACTCTCAAAAGGTTATATTTTGCTAGATTTTGCCGCTTTTTCGACTTTTAGGATTTTTTTTCTTTTACCTTTTTTATTATATATGGACACAATTCCTGTTATTATCATCATTATTATCATCATTATCATCATTATCATCATTATCATCATCATTTTCATCATTATTACAATATTATCATCATTATTGCAATAATTATCATTATTATTGCAATTATTGCAGTTATAATATATATTTTTACATCTATACTAATAACAACTAATATAATAATAGTAATAACAATAACAATAACAATAATAACGCTTTTATAATCATTATTTATATCATTATTTTAATTAATATCGTTATTACTGTAATTTTTACTGTTATAATAATTATTTTAGCAATTATACTACCAGTAAAAATAATAATAATGATCATAATAACAATAATGATATTAATAACAATATTATAACAATTCGTATTATTATAATTATAATTATTATTCTTATTATTGTTATTATTACAGTTATAATATATTTTTTGGCAATAATACTAATAATTAAAGTAATAATAATAATAATAATAATAATAATGATAATAATGATAATAATGATAATAATGATAATAATAATAATAATAATAGTAATAATATTAATAATCATCAAATGTTATCCAAATTCTCTTTATTCTCACCTTTATCATCATTATTGTCATGATTAATAGAATTCAGGTAATTATCATCATTATTACCCTAATAATTGCCAGAATCATGAAATGAATGGAAAAAACGTCATTTTGGAGTGTACTCTCAAAAGGCTATATTTTGATAGAATTTGCCGCTCTTTCGACTTTTGGGATTTTTTTTCTTTTACCTTTTTTATTATATATGGACACAATTCCTGTTATTATCATCATTATTATCATGATTATCATCATTATTATCGTTATCATCATCATTATCATCATTATCATCATTATCATCATCATTATCATCATTATTGCAATTATTATCATCATTATTGCAATAATTATCATTATTATTGCAATTATTGCAGTTATAATATATATTATTACGTCTATACTAATAACAACTACAATAATAATAGTAATAACAATAATAATAACAATAATAACGTTTTTATAATCATTATTTATATCATTATTTTAATTAATATCGTTATTACTGTAATTATTACTGTTATAATAATTATTTTTGCAATAATACTAATAATTAAGTTATATAATAATATAATAATAATAATAAAATTATATAATAATTAATGATAATAATGATAATAATGATAACAATGATAATAATATAAATAATGAGATATATAATGATTAATAATCATGAAATGTTATCCAATTCTCTTATTCTCACTTTTATCGATTTTGTCATGATTATAGATTCAGGTTATTTATTATCAATATTGCCCTAATAATTGCCAGAATCATATAAATAATTGGAAAATACGTCATTTGGAGTCTACTCTCAAAGTCATATTTTGCAGACTTTGCGCTTTTTCGACTATTGGATTTTTTTTCTTACCTTTTTTTATTATATATGGATTACACAATTCATGTTATTATCATATTATACAATAATATCAATATTATTATCGTTCTCATTATATCATCATTATTCATTATTATTCAATTTTATTACTATATTGCAATAATTAATCATTTTATTGCAATTATTAGCAGTATAATATATAATATTACATCTATACTTATAGCAACTACATAATTAATAAGTAATAAAATAAAATTAATATAACGTTTTTATATCATTATTTATTATCATTATTTTAATTATACGTTATTATTAATTATTATATTATAATAATTATTTAACAATTATATACCAGTAAAATATAATAATAATGATAATAATAAACAATAATGATATTAATAACAATATTATAACAATTGTATTATTATAATTATACTTATTATTATTATTATTGTTATTATTACATTATAATATATTTTAATACTAATAATTAAAGTAATAATAATAATAATAATAATAATAATAATAATAATAATAATAATAATAATAATAGTAATAATAATCATAATAATAATAATAATGATAATAATGATAATAATAATGATGATAGTAATAATATTAATAATCATCAAATGTTATCCAAATTATCTTTATTCTCACTTTTATCATCATTATTGTCATGATGAATAGAATTCAGGTAATTATTATCATTATTACCCTAATAATTGCCAGAATCATCAAATAAATGGAAAAAACGTCATTTTGGAGTCTACTCTCAAAAGATTATATTTTGCTAGATTTTGCCGCTTTTTCGACTTTTGGGATTTTTTCTTTTATCTTTATTTATTATATATGGACAGAAATCCTGTTATTATCATCATTATTATCATGATTATCATCATTATTATCGTTATCATCATCATTATCATCATTATCATCATTATCATTATCATCATTATTGCAATTTTTATCATCATTATTGCAATAATTATCATTATTATTGCAATTATTGCAGTTATAATATATATTTTTACATTGATACTAATAACAACTACAATAATAATAGAAACAACAATAAAAATAACAATAATAATGTTTTTATAATCATTATTTATATCATTATTTTAATTAATATCGTTATTACTGTAATTATTACTGTTATAATAATTATTTTAACAATTGTACTACCAGTAAAAATAATAATAATGATAATAATAACAATAATGATATTAATGACAATATTATAACAATTCGTATTATTATAATTATACTTATTATTATTATTATTATTGTTATTATTATAGTTATAATATATTTTTTGGCAATAATACTAATGATTAAAGTAATAATAATAATAATAATAATAATAATAATAATAATAATAATAATAATAATAATAATAATAATAATAATAATAATAATGATAATAATAATAATAATGATAATAATGATAATAATAATGATAATAGTAATAATATTAATAATCATCAAATGTTATCCAAATTCTCTTTATTCTCACTTTTATCATCATTATTGTCATAATTAAAACAATTCAGGTAATTCTTATCATTATTACCCTAATAATTGCAAGAATCATCAAATGAATGGAAAAAACGTCATTTTCGAGACTACTCTCAAAAGGCTATATTTTGCTAG
>NW_023665254.1:2500-7500 GCF_015228065.2 Penaeus monodon | reverse complement strand
TATAAAATTTTTATATAGAATATATTTTATTATTCTATTTTAAAAAAGTGTAGGGTTTATGTAGTATTCCAAAATATATTATTATATTATTTTTATATTATTTTATTATATATTATTTAAATATTTTATAAATAATGAAAGGTGTATATATTTTTAAAATAATATATATATATATTATATATTATATATATTTTAAATATATTATACATATATAATATTTATATTATATAAAATATATATTTTTATATTAATATATTTTATTTTATTTATTTTATCTCATTTTAAATTCTTTTTTATATTTTATTTAAAAGTTGAAAAGTGATAGTTAGTAGTGTTTTATTTTTTTTTATATATATTTTAAAAATATTTATTTAATTTTATTTTATATATATATATTGTATTAACGCATGACTTATCTTTTCTTTTTTTTTTGTTTTGTTTAATTTTTTCCCCCATATTAGATTTTTATATATATATTTATCTATATAAAAATTATATTTTATAGTAAATAAAAAAATTAAATAAAAAATTTAAAATATTGTTTCTTCTCTCTCTTCTTCTCTCTCTCTCTCTCTCTCTCCCCTCTTATATATATATATTTTTTATATTATTATCTAAATATATTAATAATACTATAAATACTTAATATATTATATATACTAAAATTAATATATTCACATAATTTTTTATATTTATTTTATATTTATATTATTTATTTTTTAAAATTTTATTTTTAATTATTAAATTTTTCTATATCTATCTTTTATCTATATATTTTCTTAATCTTTACTGTTTTTCTTCTATCTTTTTTATATTTTTTTAAAAATGTTTATATATTTATTTTATTTATTTTTCCCCCTTATTAATTAGTCCCCCTTAAAAAATATTTGTTTTATTTTATTATATATTTTATATTTTTATTATTTTTTTATTTTTTAAATTATTTGCTCCCCTCCTAAATTGTATTGTTACACAAACCCAGATATATTTTTCCCCTTTTTTTTTAAAAAAATTAAAATATATTCTATTTTATTATATTTTTGTTTTTTTATATTATTTTTTTTTCTTTATTTCTTTTTTATTTTTTTTTTTTTTTTTTATTTCTTTTTTTATTATTTTTTTTTTTTTTGTTTTCCCCGAAAAAAAAGGCCACCCGCCCCCCCTCCATTTAAAAATTTCTCTTTTTTGTTTTTTATATACTTTTTATTTTATTTTTTTTTTTTTTGTTTTTTTAATTTTTTTTTTTTGTTTTTCCCATTCGCCCCCAATATATTTTTTCCCAATTTGTTATTCTTTTTTTCTTTATTTTTTTTTTTGTGTGGTGTGTTTTGTGTGTGGTGTTGTGTGTGTGTTTTGTGGTGTTTGTGTTTTTTGGGTGCTTGTTGGTGTTTTGTGGGGTGTGTGTGTGTGTGTGTGTGTGTGTGTGATGTGTGCGCGTGGGGTGTGGGTGTGTTTTGGTGTGTTTTGGTTTTATGTTTTTTTCTGTGGGTGTGCTTTTGTAGGTGGTTGGTTTTAAGAAAAATATACCTTAAAATATAAATTTTAAAATATATATATCCAAACCCCCTATATCTATTATTATATATTTTATTTTCATCTATATAAAGCCCAAAACCCACACAACCACACCCCAAAAACCCCAGAGACATCCCCAGATAATATTAATTATATAAAAATTTTATAAAATATATTATTATTATTTCGAAATTTTATGCCTAAAATTATATTAATATTTATACTATATATATATATATATTTTTTTTATCCCCCATAAAATCTTTTACTTATAATTTTTATAATAATAATCCCCATTTTAATATATTATATTATTTATATTATTTTAAAAAACCCCCTCTCCTTTTTTCCTCTATTTACCCAAAATTCCCTTTTTTTTCCTCCCTATTTTTTCTTTTTGTTCTTTTTTTACCCCCCTTTAAAAATTTTTTATTTTTTTCCCCTCTTTTTCCCCTTTTTTCCCCCTTTATCTAAAATTTTATTTTTTTTTATTTTTTTAAATACACAAAACCCCCCCCCGCCCCCAATATAATAAAAAAATAAAATTTTTTTATTTTTCCCCCCCCTTTTTTTTTTCCCCAACATAAAACAAATTTTATTTTATATATTTTTTTTTTTATTTTTTTATTTTTATATAGATATATATATTTTTCCCTTTTTATATTATTTACTTTTTATTTTAAAATTTATTTCTTTTTTTTTCTTTTAGGAAAACCCCCACCTTCCACCCCAACCCCCCCCCCTTTCCCCCCCCCACCGGGGGGGGGAAATTTTTACCTTTTTTTTACCGGGGGGGGAACCCCCACACACAAAAAACACCCAAACAAAACCCAAAAATCCACACAAAAACAAACACACACAAAATTTTATAAAATAACTATTTTCCCCTTTTTTCCAATATACAAAAACATACACAAACCAAAAAAAAAAACAAACAACAAAAACAAAAAATTTTAATCATATTATAATATATATTGTTTTTTTATATATATTATTATTTTTTAAATTCTAATATACTATATATTTTTATATTTATATAATAATATATTTTTCTATATATAATATATATTTTTTAATATATATCACTATTATTATATATAATTATATATATATATTATAATATATATATATATATTATTTTAACTAAAATAAAAATTTTATAATTATTTATAATTTTTATAAAAAAAAAAAAAAAAAAAATATATCATATATATATATTTTATTTATATTATATATTTTTTTGGGGTTTTTTTGGGTTTTGGGGTTTTTGTTTTTTTATTTTTTTTGTGTAGGTGTTTCTTTTTTTTTTTCTTGTATATTGTTTTTTAAAACCGTTTTCCTTCCTTATCTTTTTTTTAGCTTTCAGTTTTTTTTGTGTTATCCTCCACCTTTTCCCCACCCAAAAACCCAAAACATTTCCTCAAAAATGAAAGGGGCCCCAAAATAAAAAGCCCCCAATTCCCACAAATATTATATATAACTTTTAATTTTCTCTTCTCTTAACATATAACAAAATTTTAAAGGGAAAACTTATACTATATTTTTTAATATTTTATTATTATATATATTTTATATATATAATATTTTTATTTTTACCCATTTTATTTTTTTGGTATTATTTTATATATATATAATTTTCCTTTATACATATATTGTATTTATAAAAAATTTTTAGATTTAAAATTATATTATATATATATTTTCCTTTAACCATTTTTATTTATATTTTTATAAAAACACAAATT
Organism: Penaeus monodon; assembly: GCF_015228065.2. Classification (NCBI taxonomy): domain Eukaryota; kingdom Metazoa; phylum Arthropoda; class Malacostraca; order Decapoda; family Penaeidae; genus Penaeus; species Penaeus monodon. The sequence goes on along the minus strand of NW_023665254.1, from coordinate 4,240 downwards.
ATAATATATAACATATATTTTATAAAATTAATTTTATAATATATATAATATTATTATAAAAAATATTTTATATTTTTATATCTATATAAATTTATATTATTATTTTTAAATTATTAAACAAACAAAAAAAACACAAATCAAACCAGAAAACAAACCCCCCCAAAAAACAATAATATATTAATTATAATATATTTATTATATTTTTAATTATTAATTATTTTTATTATATATAATATAAAAAAAAATTACTATATCTGTCTTATATAAAACTATAAATTATTTTTTAAAATTTATTTAAATTTTAATAAAATTATTTTATATCCCCAAAAAGGTAATTTGGGTATTTATTTTGGATATATAAAAATTTTTATATTTTAATATATAAAATATATATATTAATAATTAATTATCCCAAAATTTAATTCAAATTAAAAATCTTTTTCAATTATAACCCCCCTTTTCCCTTAAGGAATTTATATTTAGGGGGTAAATAATACCAAAATTATAAAAAAAATATTAATTCAAAAAAATATAACCCTACTAAACCCCCTCCTTTTATAAAAATTACAAAAATTACTAATTTTTTAAAGATTAAAAGAATAGTAGGGTGGATAATTTGGGCGGTGGGGAAAATGAAAAAAATTCCCAAAAATTTTAAATTCCCTTAAATATTAATACTATAAAGAATATAAAAAATTAAATATCGCTTAACGGGGAAACATAACCCCCTTTAAAAAAATTTTATAAAATATATATATTAAAATATATAAAATTTTTAAAATATATTATTATATATAATATATTATATATTTTTATTATATTTTATTATTATTATCTATTATATATATAAAATAAAAGATATAAAATTATAAAATAAATATATTTTATATATATAATTTTAAAATAATAAAAACCAAAAAAAACAAATTAATAAATATATTAAATATATTTATTTTAATATATAATATAATATTATATAAAACAAATTTTATATATATAATATATTTTTAAAAATATATATATATATAATATTTTAATATTATATTAATTATATTAAAATATATATATATATTTTTTTTTTTTTTTTTTCCTTTTTTTTTTTTTTTTTTTTTTTTCTTTTTTTTTTCTTTTTATTTTGGGGTTTTGTTTTTATGTTTTTAAATAAAAACAAAAATTATATATATTTTAATATTTTATATATAATATATATATATTATATAATATTAAAAAAGAATAAAATTTTATATATATTTATATAATATTAATATAAAATAAAACAAAATTTAGATATTAAAATTTTTTATTTTTTTAAAAATATATATAATATACATAAAAATTATAATATTCTATATTAAAATATTAAATATATATTATATTATAAAAAAAAGGGTTTTTATAAAATTTTATACATAATATAAATATATATTTTATATATAATATATATATTTTTAAAAAAATTTTATATATAGATATATATATATTTTATATAATATATATAATATTTTGGGGGTAAATTTAAAACCCAACCCAACCCACACGAAACCCCCAAAAAAACCATCACCACCCCCCTTCACAACCCCAAAAAAATTCCCACCAACTTCCAACACCAAACCCCCAAAAAAAAAACACCCAACCACAAACCCACCCCTAAATTTAAAAAAAAATCTTTTTGGAAAAAAAAACCCAAACCCCCGCCACCAAAACCACCCCCAAACCACACCAATCTTAATTTTTGGATTA
>NW_023665252.1:0-7500 GCF_015228065.2 Penaeus monodon | reverse complement strand
TATATATAATATATAATATTATAATAATATAATATATTTAATATAATTAAATACAATATATTATATATATATATATATATAATATATATATATATAATATGTATATATATATATTTTTTGGTGTTTGTGCATAATTGTGTGTGTGTGTCATAATATATATATAAATTTTAAATATATATAATATAATATAAAATTATATATATATTATATAAAATATAAATATATATATATGGGGTGTTATATATTATATATAATATATATATATATATATATATATATATATATATATATATATATAAATATAAAATAATATATATATTATTAAATATATATATATAAAATATATATATAATATTAAAATATAATATATATATGCACAAAAAACCACACACATTATTCACATACACACACACACCACACACACACACAACAAAATATTAAAATTAATATTATATATAATATAATATAATATATATATATTTTAATATAATATAATAAATATAATAAATATGTTATATAATTTAATATATTATATAAATATATATATACTTTAGTTAAGTATATATATTATTTATATATTATATATATATATAAAATAATATTTTAATAAAATTTTTTATAAAATATATGTATATAATATATATATATTATATTTTTAATATATATATATAAAATATATGTGTGTGTTGGTGTGTGGTTGGGGTGTGTGTTTTTTGGGTGTGTGTTTTTTTTGTTGTGTGTAGTGCATATATTGTGGGGGTTGTGTTTTGTGCTATATAATATATATATTATATATATAATTTATATATAAAATATAATATTTATATATATATTTATATATATACCTTTAATAATATATAAAAATATATTATATATATATATATATATATAAAATTTTATATATATATATATATAATATAACACAAAATATTTATATATATATATATATATATATTTAAAATTATATATATATTAAAATATAATATTTTTAATATATATATATATATATAAAATATAAAATTTGTGTGTGTTTTTGTGGGGGTTGTGGGATATAATAATATTATATATTATATATAATATATATATAATATTATTAATATATAATATATATTTATATTATATAAGGCCCGGGGGTGGCCGATTTTTGGTTAGAGCATCGGACAAGATGTCACGACGGCAATTGAGTTCAAAGGGTTCGATCACCGGCCGAGGCGTTGTTCCCTTGGGCAAGGAATTCACCTCGATTGCCACCTAGCCACTGGGTGGCCAACCCAGCCCAAGTCGTATTTTCCCCAAGCCCCGGATAAAATAGAGAGAAGTTTACCTAAAAGGAACACCGGCACTCTCCGTGGAAAGGAAACTGGGGAAACCTACCCGTACCACCAAAAGCCTCACAACATGAAAAAAAATTCAATAAATATCATGCTGGACCCCGGCGGCTCAGACATGAACCTACCGTTTTAAAAAAAAAAAAAAAAAAAAAAAAAAAAAAAAAAAAAAAAAAAAAAAAAAAAAAAAAAAAAAAAAAAAAAAAAAAAAAAAAAATAATATATATATAATATATATAATATATATATATATTATATATATTATATATATATATATATGTGTGTGTGTGTGTGTGTGTGTGTGGTGTGTGTTGTGTGTGAAAAAATAAACACACACACACACACACACCTATATATTAATATATTATATATATATAATATATATAAAAATATATAATAAATAATATATATATATATATATATATATAATCATGTATATAAAAAATATATATATATATTTTTTTTTAAAAAAATTTTTATATAAATAATATATAATTTTAATATAATAATATATATATTATATATATATATATAAGAAAAATATAATATATTTATATATATATTTATAATAATATATATATATATATTTTATTATATATATATATATATATATTTTATCCAAAAAAAACAAAAAAACACAAACACAACACCCACACACACACACACACACACACACACAACACACAAACAACACACACACCACACACACCACACACAACACACACACACCACACACAAACCACACACACACACACACACACACACAATAGTTATATAATATATTTTATAATAATATATATATATTATAATATATATATATATATATATATATTATATAATTTTTATATAATATAATTTTTTAATTAATATATATAATATTATAATATATATAATATATAATTTTATATTTTATATATTTATATATTATTAAAAATATTTTATATATATATATAATATATATATTTGGGATATGATAAATATAAAATATACATATAATAATATTTTATAATATATAATATTATTATATAAAATATTTAAATATATATATAATAATATAAAATATTTTATAATTTATAATAATATATATATATTTTTAAAATATATATTAATTTTATATTATAATATATTTATATATAATATATATATATATAAAAAATGTATTATATATGGTGTGTGTGTTGTGCTATATAGGGGTGGGTGGCATATTATATTTATATATATAATATATATATATATATTTTATATTAATTAATATAATATATATATATATATATATTATATGTGTGTGTGGTTGGGTGGTGTGTGTTGTGGGGTGTGTGTGTTGTGGTGTGTGGGGTTGTTGTGTGTGCATTATATATATAAAATTATATATTATATATATATATAAAATATAATAAAATTTTAATTATTATATATGTGTTTTTGGTGTGGGTGTATGTGGTGTGGTGTGTGTGTGTGTGTGTGTGTGTGTGTGTGTGTGTGGGTGTGTGTGGGAATAGATAAAAATATATATATATATATATAAATAATATAAACTATGTATCGAATTTTATCTCTCCTCTCTCTCTCTCTCTCTCTCTCTTCCTCTTCTCTCTCTCTCTCTCTCTCCTATATATTATATATATAATAATATATATTATATAATTATATATATATATATAATATATATATATATACAAGACATAATATGTAGACAAAATTATATATATAATTATATATAAAAATATAATTTTATATATATAATATATATATATATTATATATGTAAAATTTGCTTATATAAATATATAGATAGATAGTAGATAATAGATAGTAGATAGATGATAGATATGTATTAATAATAATATAAATATATATTATATATATAATATAATATTATAATATCCAAAAAACACACACAACACACACAACACACACACACACACCCCCAAACACACACCACACACAATATATGAAAACAATAATAATAAGATACTAAGAACATAATGATAGTAACAGTCCCAACAATGTAATAATAAAATTTAAAAAAAAAAAAAAAAAATAATGAAAAAAAAATAATAATAGTTAATAGCAGACAATAATGATCATAATAAGAGTAACGATAATGATAAAATAATAATAATAAAATAATAAAATAATGATGATAATAAAATAATAATAATAATAATAAAAATAATGATAATAATAAAAATAATGATAATAATGATAACAATAATAAAATAATAATGAAAAAAAATAAATAATAATAATAATGACAAGAAAATGATAACGAAAACGATAATAATGATTGCAAAAATAATGGTTATTATGTGGTAATGATAATGAAAATGCAAATAATGAAAATTATAAAAAATAGCAACAATAATAATAATGATAATAATGCAATAATAGAATAGGAAGTAATGCTAATAATGATAATAATAAGGATAACAAAGAGCAACAACAACATTAGTAATGATTTTAATAGTACTGTTAATGCAAAAATAATGATAATAATAATAATAATAAAAATAATAATAAAATAATAAGATAATAATGAAATAATAAAAATAGTAATAATAAAATAATGAAATAATAATATAATAACAACAACAAAAACAAAACAAAACAACAACAACAAAACAAAACAAAAACAACAACAACAACAAAACAACAACAACAGCAATAATAAAATAATAATAATAATAACGGTAACAAAACGGGCAACAACTACAAAACAACAACAATGATATAATAATTAAAAAACAATATTACTATTACTAAAATTTTATTATTATTTTATTATTATTATAATATAATGATAATCCAAAAAATAGTAATAATAATAAAATAATAAAATAATTTTAATTTTGGCAAAAACAATAGAAGAACTACAATAATTATGATAAAAAAAATTTGGAATATCCCCATATAATGAAAGTGATAAAAAAAAAACAAAAAACATTAAAATATTAAGTGTAAACACTTTTGTTTTCATTTAACTGTTTTCATAAACATTTTCATTCTCAAGGGTTTTGGGTTTCCGACAGATTGCCTGTAACCTATTCGCAAAGAGATATATCTTGAATAAAACCCAAGGGTAAGCAGGACGTCGCCCCCAAAACCGGAATGCGGCGGTCATGCGAGAATATTAAATTTGTTTTACTGATGCAGGCTCTAACCAAGCGGAAAAGGAAAACCCCATTTGGGAACAAGGTGTTTTTTATTATTCTTTTAAAGGGTTTCTTCATACGGGATAGATTTAGTCTCTGAACAGGTGGGTTTGAAACCCACATGCATATAGGTCTAGTGGTAGAAGCTTCACAAAAAAACTAACTGTTTTTATGTGTGTTCAGAAAACATTTTTGGGAGTTCAGAACCTAAAACGAAACCGAAACCGCGACTGGGGGCGGCACTCACAAACATTAGCCCTCCTGGTTCGCTGTCGTGACGAGGACGTTTTGTGATTAATTGGTTCGCTGCAGCAGCAATCTTGGGCGCAACACGGCCGTTTCCCAACTGAAAGCCCCCCCCCCCCCCCCCCCCCCCCGGGGCACAGGGCCAAACCTGTGTCCCGCTACCCTAAAGGGTGTACCAGCACAGGGGGGTAGGCGTTCCTTGTGCCAGGAGGAGGATTGGCGGGAAAGGGAAAAAACGACCGGCTGTTTGTTTGGGCTCGGGGAACTACAAAAAGGTTGGTGGGCGAGGGGAGTAACTGAATTGATTCATCCTTTTTTTGCAGAGATGTTGGATGTTCGATGTCAGTGACCCCCTCGACGAGTGTCATGGGCGTAGGAAAAAATTTTATCAAGCGAGGCGTAAATTGGGAGTACCCTTTTATTTATCCTTGTCGCTAATTATGTCAGATGGATTTCGAAAGGGCCATTGATATCTGCCAGTGGGACGAAAAACTGGCTACATAACGAAAAAATGGAATGAGGTGGCGATTTTAACCGCGAAAAGCTTTGTTAGGATAGAAGCCTGAGGTGGGGGAGGTTTCGCGGTCAAGAAACCTGTTTAAGCTCTCATCCCCCCCCCTCGCCCCCCTCAAGGGCCAGCCCTTTCCCCCCCAGCTCCCCCGCTCCCCCCGGCCCCCGGAAGGCCCCTCCCCCCCCCCACCCCACCCGCTTCCTCCCCCCCGCCCTTTCTCGGAAACCGCAGCCTCGACGCCTTAATTTAGCTAAAGAATGAAAGTTTGGAATTCTTGGCGGACCCCCGCCGCGGCGGGATCATTCAGGGGGTTCCGACGCACTGCGAGGAGAGGCGGCGAGGAAGGGAGGGGGCGCGCAAGTAAGGAATTCTCTGAGATTTTCTCACCTTTGGGGAGTGGAAGGGCGGAAATTTTCATGGGGTTGACTCCCTCACCTTTCTTTTTGGTTAACCTTACTTTCAGTCCTGGAAAAACCCCGTTTCGTATAGCCCTCTATCTTGTGCTTGGGGTGTTGTTTTTCTTTTCTGCGCGTCAGTTTATCGTTTATCTATTGACGTTTTTTTAATTTTCTACTATATTTTTGCTGGATGTTTTTTGTTTTAAAATACACCCGGGGTATAAAAAGTGCAGGATATTTTTCTCGCTTTTTGAACAGTGCCCCCTTTGGCATATTCGGTAAATTTTTTAAAAAGGGTGAAACCTTTTTCTTTTTTATGTCAATGTAAAAAAGGGGCTGAAGCCCCAAATCATTTATAAAAGCAAATTAAAAACGCTTTATAAAGATAACTATGTTCGTTTTTCAAACTAAATGTTATAAAATCGTTTATTGGATATATCATAGTAAAAAAATATGATATCAAAATTGGGCAACAAAAAGCGGAAACTCCAACAAAAAAAGGGCGATCTGAAAGTACAGATATTTTTGCAACAAATTCAGCAATTTACATTTTTGTTTTTCCTGGCAACAGCCAAAACAAAACACCAAGCACTCGGGGGGAAAATCAATACACCGCATCCCGTGGGGCCGCGGCTCACACCTGACGTAGTTTAAACGCTTCGGTTTTTATGAGCCCCGATTTTTCACCCCGGGTGAGAGCAAAAAATTTTTCATAAACGGATGAAATTATCTCTTACTTTTATACGTTCTTGTGCGGCATACGCAAGGCGAAACATCCGAATGTGAAAGGGGAACTCGAGTACTCAAACTGTCCCCGGGGGAAGACCGGTCTTTGGGTAATGGTGGTTTCCGGCACCAACAAAAAAAAGTACGGGGGTCCCCTGGGGAGCGTAGGAGGGGGGCCGCAGGGATGGCCGAGGGGAAAAACGGGCCACGCCCCAAATTTCCCGGGGTGAATCACGGAAATCAATTAATGGTTTCTTACGAATGCGATTGCGCAATTGGGGGGCCCCCATGCGATCCAGTCGGCGGAATCAAGCGCGGAAGGTGACAATGACCGAGGTGCGGGGTTTTGCAACTGCCCGTAACGAGGGAAAAAGGGATCGGGCCCGGAAATGCCCCTGTGTCCCTCCCCGGCCCCGTGCTGACGTAGCTGTCGGGCCCTGAGGTAATACTCCGATTCGTCATCTTCCCTTCCCCCCCCTGCGTGACAATGGTGTTTCCCGGGGCGACGCAGCCAGCGGCTGCACTTAGGGCTGCACTACATGTCTGCACATCACATGGAGTATTGGAAGCATATGCTTTCGCGCTTACACACACACACACACAGACACCACACACCACACAACCCCACACACACACCCAAACACAAAAACACACACACAAACACACAAACCCCACACACACACAAGGGAACACAGGGACACACAACACACAACACAAACACACACACACACACACACACACTACAACACACACACACAAACATAACACACACACACACACACACAATCTACACACACACACACAACACACCCACAAAAAACACACTCACACACACAACACAAAAAATCCCCCACACACACACCCAAACACACACCACAAACACAACACTAACACACTATTAAAAATCTGAGAAATTTTGTGATTTGTATTTAGGGAAAATGACGTGTTCATGAGATCCCGAAGTTTCCGCCCCCCTCCTCCTCCTCCCCCCCCCCCCCCCCCCCGCCCCCTTCCCCCACTTTTTAAGACGAGCCCCAGTGTCTCATTTTATTTTTTATTCATTTATTCACGAAAGAAGAAGGAATAAAAAGGAAATTAAAAACATGAAGAATATAAATTGAAGATAAATCACCCCTAAAA
>NW_023665251.1:0-13015 GCF_015228065.2 Penaeus monodon | reverse complement strand
GTATATAGTTGGCCCCGGATGGCCCGCCGCCCGGGGCAAAAAGGGACGAACTGGCGCAGGGACTTGGGGAAACCGTGGAAGGACGTCACGAAGACGTCATAGGCCTGGGCCAGGATTTTGTCCAGAAAATTTAAGTCAAGGAGGGGCGGGGGCCCTCGGGGACTCCCTCGACGGCGATAACCAAGACCGTGAGGAACAGTCGCCCAAAAAGCGTGACAAGGAAAATTGGGACGCCGCAAATACGTTATCCGGAGCTAGTAGCCAGACCCGCCCGGATGGGGGGCGGAGCCCCTTACCGGGGGTTCCCGAACCTTTCCGAACGTGAGAAGGAGGGAAAACCCCTGGAGGAAAGGAAGATTTGGTCCAGGGACACAGGTCTGGAACGAATGAACCCAAACCTGTCAAAGTTTTGGGGATTTACATCGGGGGAAGGAATGAAAAGGGAAACAGGGAGGAGAGGGAGAGGACAGATTGGAAAGACGAAATAAGAACAGGAAAAGGGAGGGGGAGAGGGAAAGGATTGTTCCTTGGGTCATGTTTAGAAGTTCAGATGTCCTCAAGAGTTTCTGGAGAGGAGTTGGGTGGGGAGGTATGAAGAACAAGGAGTTTCTTATGAGGGAGAGAAGAGGAGACAGGTGTTCGGGGAGCAGGAGAGGGGGCTTAGGTTTGAAGATGAGGTGGATCGTCTGGTGCGACAGGTAATAAGTAGGAAGAGAAAGACCTTGTGTTAGAATGAAGCCTAATTTGAATTCGAGAACTGCAACTTTAGACTCTAACATGTAAGCAGGGCAGCTCTTATAATATATATTTTTGGGAGCCGTCACAACTGGCACACGTGCATGATTGTGTAAAGCAACTTGAATTGTCATGACCAGGTTTTACATATTGAGGGCAGCGGGCTGTGGAGCAAAAGTACTTGGCAGGGTGGCCAAAGCACCAACATTTCTGACACTTACGGGGAAGGCCGATATGGAAATAGTTTCCCGGTACAAGTATTAAAGGAGTAAAACTTGCAGGGATTTGGATTGCAAATGTCAGTCATGGTAAAAACGGTTGCAAATGGTTTAAAGGTTTCCCAAAGCAAAATAAATGTTCTAGACATGAAAGGTCATTATAATTAATAAATGTGCTACATATCAAAAATCTACAATAATCTAGGGTAGTATAGTACTAAAAGGGGTAAAGAGGGGTGAGGGTAGAGGGTAGGGATTAGCAAAAGGCGATTAGATCAAAGTTGTCAAAGGAAAAAATTGTGGGATTCTGCAAAGATGTCCAGGGATTAACAAAAGGGTAAAGGTGGTTAAGGGCGATTAGAGCAGTTTAAGGAGAAATGCCAAGAGGGGAAGAATCAGGGAAGGGTATTGATAAAAAAGTAGTCATTTTTTATTGTGCCTAGTTTCCTGTTCAAGAAGTCATGTCTATTCATCAGGGGAGTGAAAGGGATAACAGGGAAGGGAGGGGGATGGTGCAAATGAAGCAGGGGAGAGGGGGTGTGGGGGGGGAGTTAGAGGGGTTTCGAGGGAGAACATGGTATGAGGAGGATGGATGTCGGTAGTTAATTTGAGTGTAGAGAGAAGGGAGCTGAGAATTTGGAGGATGGATGGGGTATAGGCATGGGGTCATGATTAGATAGTTTTGGATATCCTCAAGAGTTTCTGAAATGGAGTTGGTTGGGAAGTCTGAGAAAAAAAGGTTTTCTTATTGATGGGGAGAAGGGGGGGACACGTTTGAGGGGAAGGGGGAAGAGGTTGATGTTGGAGAGGATGCGGTAGAGATGGAATGGAACATTTGGATTTAGCAAGGAGGAGGAAGGGTAGGCTCCGAGGAAGTAGAGATTGGAGTGTCTGGGTTTAGAATGACAAAAGACTTTGACTGGGAGAGGAGTCGGAGGAGGGATGTAGAAAAAATCTTGGGGAGATGAGAGAAGGACAGAGCGAAGGAAAGTACTAGGGTAGGTAGCTAGAGAAACGTCCAGTTTGAATCTAAAAACTACTACTCTAGACAAGGGTTATTTTAGTATCCCTATGAAAAGTAGTAGGGAGCCACCGTAATTGGGACACGTGCGTGATTATGCAGGGTGGTTTTAACGATCATTTTCAAATTGGGCGCATAGAGGAGAACGGGCTTAGTAGGCTGGCAAACGCCAACATTTCTGACATGACGAGGGAAGGACATATACATTTCATGGGGGAGGTCATGGCCACAGAAGGTAATCAGTAGTGTAGAATTTTCAGGGGCCCCTAGGGGAATAGTGTGGCACTGTGCTGATAGTGCATCACAGTCAACGAGGCAGGTAAGAGGTTAGGTTTTTACAGCCTGACCAATCCTTGTCCGGAATAAGTCTAAGGGAGAAGTGAGGCTGGGCAAAAATAAGTTTGCCAGTGAGGTTAGTCAGTTTTGGGAAACTAGGGGGGGCAAGATCGGAACAACTGCGAAAGAAACATGGGCCTAATTGTTTTTGGAGACATTGTTGGAAGGGGGAGGGTAATGTCAGAGTAATGGGCTGTAGGGGAATCACAAAGAATCGATCCCACTTGGCTGGGCCAAAGAGGGTGCTAAAAAAGGTGTGCAGAGGTAGAAGTAGAAGGACGAGGGGCGAGAGGAAGGTGGGGTGGTGTGGAGTGAAGTAGCAATTGTGGGGAGAAGAACAATAAGGTTGAATAAGGGGGGGGTTAGACAATAAAGAAGGACAGTGCAGTAGGAGATGGGGTGGAGGATGTTGGGGAGAGGAAGGGGTGTATTCTGAAGGTGGAGTAATGACCGGGGGAATGATTCGGAAGGGGATAGAATTGACAGTGAACATCGAGGAAGGAGTAGCAGCAGCACTGGTTGGAGCCGAGATCAAAGAAGAGGCAGGGGTTGGGAAGATAAGTCAAATTAAGACTTAATGCCCCTAACAAGAGTACAAAATCTTTGTTATTGACCACGGTGAGCCTGGAATATGTGGGGAAGAGAAACTGTCTACCTCTCAGCAAGCCTCATTGCCCCTAATAGTGGGGATATGTTTTCATTACTGGCCATGGTAAGCCTGGATTATGTTGGGGATAAAAACAGTCCACCCCTCAGGGTCCCCTTGAGGGGTAAGGGCTAGGTAACTAAATCAGGGGAATACCGTGCCCATGGTTCCCATAGGCTGTTCAGGACTAACACAAAGCCAGCCTTTTGTCTTTCAGCACGGTTCTCACACCTTTGGAAGTGGACAGAAGAAAAGAAGGATTAGGAGAGGGAAGAAAAGGCCATGCAAAAATAGTTAAGGCGAGGGTTGAGGTCCAATGGAGGGGAAATGCCCAACATTGGGCCTCAGTCTCCGTTTCCTACGCCCCCCCCCCCACGATGATTATGACCATGGGACTATGTGTTAGACATCAAGGTCATTGAAAAATTTGCAAATGGTGGTTAAATAAAATAAAATTAAAACAAAATTGGTTAAAAGGGATTAGGATTTAAAGTTAAATGTGTAAAGTTAAATTAGGGGTAAATGGTAATATGAAGGGGAAGGAATAATTGTCTAAGGAAAAGGTAGGGATTCTAAGAGGATGTCAATAGGTTGGGGAAGTGAGAAAAGTGGGAAAGCAGTGGTACGGGGTTTCTGTAAGGGGGACAGGATAGTAGGATGTGTGGATTGCAAGAGGATCAAGAGGGTAATTTGAATGAGATGGAATGTTGAGGCGATTGTGTCCAATCCGTAAGCAGGCAAGAACAGTTTGCCAGCATCTATTCTAGTGGAATGGTATTGATCAAGAGGAGAAGCCATTTTTTGTTATATAGTTTATGAGAGGTAAGGCCAGAATAGAAAGTACCAGGGGTGAAAGGAAGGTTTTGAAGTGAGGGTAGTAGTCAAAAGCTGGGTATATGTAAAAATCTGGGTTGATGGGATGTGGACAAGACTGCAAAGTGTGCTAGTGTATCTGCCTGTAAATTGCCGTGGATCCCAATGTGGCTGGGCATCCAGCCACATTAAGTGAAATAATCTTGCGGACAAGAGAGTTGTTTGGCTGTAGAGATTGTATAAGAGAGTTCTTGCAGTCGGTGAAAATTGTGAAGGATGGGGAAAGAGGAAGCAGTGTTTTTGATGCGAACGGATACTTATAATTCAGCTGTAAGGACGCGACAGGTGAAGTGGAAATTTTAAAGTATAGGAAGGGAAAGATTAAATAAAACCAGCCCAGAGGGGGAGTTGGAGCCATCGTTTAAATGTGAGTGTGGAGGAGGGGGTTGAGGTGTGGCTGAGAAAAATGTTGGGGAGAAGGAGAAAGGGGTTTTGTTTTTTGGTTTTCAAGGAAAAAAAAGGGAGAAAATAGATGCAAAAAGGTAGGGTTTTGGAGGGAGGATGGGTTTAAATTTTGGGGGGTTAAGTGCCCATCTGGACAGGGAAGGAGTAGGGCAGGCTGGAGAAGGGAAAAAAGGTGGGGAAAAAGGGACTGGGGAAAATTTAGTTTAGGAGAGAGAATAGAGAAAAGTGCAAGTCCGAAGAATAACCCTTTAAGAGAGGTCTCAGGGGAGGAACGGAAGGCGCCTAGGGCTAAACGTGACCACAGTGGGGTTTACAGGGAGTAAAAAAGAGAAAGAGGCAGAGGAATAAAATGACAGCCACACCAAGAGGGAGAGGATCGTGAAGCTTTGGTACCCCTCATAATGAAAATTATGATAGAGGTTCGCGGGGTTTTCTCTTTGGTAGGGATGTGGTCTTCCCAGAAAATTTTGGAATCAAAATGAAGAAGGATTGGGGGGTAAAAAAGTGAAAGCCATGGTCAGTGTCCCCGGAAGAGAGTCAACTTTTTAGGGTTTTTTCCATTTGGTTCTCTAAACCTCCCCCCCCCCCCAACCCCTTTGCCCGTGTTGTCGTGGGGGGGCTTCGGAGGCGGAGACTGGGGCCCCATGATGGGGGAACCCCCCAACGTGCTGAAAAGGATGAAAGGTTTGGTGCCAGCCTGAACGGCCGGGGGACCATGGGCACGGTTTTCCCCTGATTTAGTTAAAAGGGGACTGTTTTTATCCCCAACAAAATCCAGGCTTACCATGGCCAGTTAATGAAAACATTCCCCACTTTTAGGGGCAATGGGCTTGCCCCTTTTATCAAAAGCCCCCAAGATGAAAACCCACCAGTTCCCGACCCAGGCCCCCCCTTTGCCCCGGCCCCGAACACTGCAAAAAACTACCCCCTCATCAATGCCTACTTACAGTAGCCAACAATCAACCCTTAAGGAACTTTTCCACTCCCGCATGCCCTTAACCCTCTACCCCCAAACCTAAAATCAACCCCCCCATCCCCCTTTTTAAAAACCCTTTTAATTTTCCCCCCTCTCCATAACACTACCTCCCTCAACACTACTATTTCGTCAGCCCCCCCCTTGATCCCCCTATCTCTAAACAATTTTGAATACTCCTTTAGGCACCCAAATGGGACCGATTTTCGTGTCCCCCACAGTCCCTATTTCTGACAACCCCCTTTTTTCCAAAAATGTTCCAAAAAACAAGTAGGTAAAGCCCTTTTTCCCCTAGCCGACCGCCCGATCCCGTCTTGTCAAGAACATCCGAAAACCAAGCTTAGCATTAACAAAACTAACAGCCTTTTTATGGTAACCCCACCCGGAACCCCACCCAAAAACCCCCCAAATTTGCCCCCGGAACAGTTTCAATCCCCCCAAAAATTGCCCAATCTATGAAAAAGATTGGTAATTGTGGAAAAACCTACTTGCCTGTCTCACAGAAGATGCAACATCAGTACAATGCTACCCATTCCCCGAGGAAATCGAAAGGAAAAAACCCCACTAAACATAACAAAATCCTTTCGTAGAATGCCCTTCCTTTAACGTCACAAGGAGGGGAAATCCTCCTGTTCCCCCTAAAACCCCCATCAGTGCCAAAATTGGGCGCGGGACACCCACCCAAACATTCCTTCCACACCCAGATCCCCACTATTGCCCAAAACCTGGCCATACCCGATTAAACTGCTCGCACAACACGACATGTCCCAATGTGGGGCCCCCTTTAATGTTTTTATAGGGGGCCCAAACTACAAATTTGAGTCTGAGGTGAAAAATCTCAGATTTAAATTTGGGAAACCAACTACGTGAAGAGACAGAAGCACGTCGAGTGGTTTCTTCTTATCCTTACCCAGTAATACGTCTTCTCCCAATTCCCTAAACCCCCCCCCCCACATCTAATTCCCCTTTCTACCTCCTCCCTTTTCCCCATAAAACTTTTTTTGCATCCTAAACCCGGACACCCAACTTACTACAGTACTCCAACACACTAAAACCCCCAAACCTTCCCCTCCCCCTCCTCGATACCCGAACAGACAAACAAACGTTACCCCCCTCTTCCCCTACCACACAACACCTCCACCTTTTTTGCCCCCGTTTGAAAACACAACCCTTTCTTTCCCCCCTCAAAGAAATCCTTATCCCCAAACTCCCAACCAAACTCCTCGAAAAAAACCCATTGAAAATTCAAGATTACTTAATGAAAATGCACTAAAAAATTTCCAAATTTAAATCCTGCCCTTCCACATTTAAGTAACTGGATACCACCTCCTCCAAAACGATACCCCCCTACCCCCACTCCTACCCCCCCCCAACACAGCCCACCCCCCCGCCCCCAAACCCCCCCACATTAACCCTCCCACCATCCCCTCTCCTTTTCCCACCCCTCCTGGAAAAAAAAGTAAACCCCTTATTCACAAGTATCCCCTTCCCCAAGACCCTCCAAAAACCCCAAAATTTTAAAACACCAACTCCCACACCTCTCCATTCGACCTTTTTCCTTTATCCCACCCTCTACTTTTCCCCCCAATTCTCCAACACGTACTACAATCTATTCACTAAGTAAAAATATCCTTCTTTGGAATTTTCGGGGTTTTCCCGCTCCCACGGGACCTGACCTTCGTCATATCCTTTTTCTTATAACCCATCTTTTGTAGCCTTCAAGAAATTTTTTACACATCCCCCAATAAAATCCCAATTATCATTTTGTTCTTCCCCCTTTCCCCTTTTATTTTTCCTCCATATTTCAATCAAAAACACCTTATGCACACCTCCCTTTCAAACCAATGCCCCTTGACGTTTTTGTATCTTCCTTCACGTTGGACACAGTGATTTCGGGTCTATTTCCCTTCCCCTCATTAAATTTGTTGCTTTTGAAAATCAAATTTTTCCAATTTAAACCCCACCTTTCCTCAATTTGGTGATTTTAAAACTGCTCCCACACTTTTGGGGTGATTTATCACAAACCCGAGGCTGATCTTAGAGCTTCCTCTCCACAGCGCCCTTCTATTCTAAATAGATCGCCCCCACCCCTTTGATAACGCACGAAATCTTTTTCAGCATTGACCCTTCTATGCCCCCCTTTTTCATTTAGATTCCATGGTCAGTTTAGACCACTTTCCCTATAGGACCATTTCCAGTTTTTTTCCCCTACTTCATAGTACCATCCCTAACCCCCCACGTGGTGTTTGAAGAAGCCGATGCTACTTTACTTCACTCTCTGTATTCATACCCTCCACCCCCTCACCTCATTTCAGAAATGTACAGTTTTTCACAAAACAGTTTTAAGAGCTGACATACAGCTATCCCTCAACCTCAAGACCTTTATACCCCCAAATGTGTTCCATGGTGGAATTCTGATTGAAAATAAAGCACTTCGCTTAAAAACGTGCAGCCTGGAACATTCCCGCTACAAGAGAGGTATTCCAAATCAACTATACCCCTTATCTCCTTTAAAAGAGATTGCCTACTTCGGTACAATCCGGGAATATTTAAAAAAAAATAGGGCGAAATTATGTTCATCAATTCATCCTTCATTCATATCAAATGTTTGGTGC
The DNA here is from genome assembly GCF_015228065.2 of Penaeus monodon. Lineage (NCBI taxonomy): Eukaryota > Metazoa > Arthropoda > Malacostraca > Decapoda > Penaeidae > Penaeus > Penaeus monodon. The sequence goes on along the minus strand of NW_023665251.1, from coordinate 5,193 downwards.
CGAATCCAAAAAAACATCAGGCAAAATCCCCCCCATCCTCCCCCCCGTCCCCATATTCAAATTTCCTATTTTGATTCCCCAAGTCGCTAATGAACTAGGTGATTATTTCGCCAGGTGTAGGGGTTTCCCCTTTCTCACACTTCTATTAAGACCCCCAGAGAAGTACCCCCTTTCCCTTCACCCATCCTCCGTGAATCCTTAATGTCCTTTTTTTTCCTTTGAACTATTGCTCCCCTACAATCGTGCCGCAACACTTTTAAAGGGGCCCTGAGGGTTTTTCATCCATTCCCAACTCCCTTTAAAAATTTACAACCAATATGGACATCAGGAAATTTCCTTCTAATTGGCGAGAAGCTTTATCCCTTTCCCTCCCCAAAAATCGGGTCCCCCCCCAAGACTATGCCCCATTGCACAACTAGTGCTTTTAAAGTGGGATCTTGAAATTCACAATCTTCTCTCTCCTTCCCAAATTTGGTTTTTTGCCCTGCCCGAAGCACAGCGACCCCTTGCTCATTTTGGAGTATATTACATCTGCATTTGCACGCATGAATCCTTTCTAGCTATATTTTTGATCTAGAAAAAAACATATGATACGACATGCGGTACCATATTCTCCCACAATTTTCCCCTCTAGGTATAGTGGAAACATGGGTGTCTCATAAAGTCCTTCCTCTCCCAAAACACTTCCAGGCAAAATTGCCTCGCACATATCTTTCTTTCCCCAAATCGAAGGTGTCCCCCAAGGCAGTGTGTTCAGTACCACTTTTTTCCTTCTTCTTTTAATGAATTGTCTCAGTTTTCCCCTAGGAGCCGGTCAACACTAATGGTGATTAACCCCTATGCCTTGGAATCCCCTACCAAATCTCTACCAATTTTTTTCAATCTGCAATCCATCAGTATCTTCCGGGCCACAAACCAGGCTTTTTGTTTTTTACCTCTAAAATTTTTTTCCACCTTTTCTTCCCCACGTGTAGGGCCCCACCCCACTCTTCTTATATGGGGACTCCCTCCAGCCTTCCTCGGCAAATTTCCTGGTGTCATTTTTACTCCAAACTGTCCCGGCGAGACCATATTTAAAACCCTTTAAAAAAAAAGCCCCCCCGCCCTTTGAATTTAAAAACTCTATCCCTATATCATTGGGGCTCAGATCGCATAACTCTCCTTCACTTCATGTTACTTGATCCCCTTCCCCTCTTGATTATGGATGCCCTATCTATCCTCGCCTCAACTTCTCTCCCTTGCCATCTTGATACAATCCATCATGTGGTCTTCGCTTAGCACTAAGCGCCCTTTTCCTCCTCTCCAGTTAGACCCCTACAGAATCAGGATCCATCTTATTCGACGTGTGCCCTTTTCCCTCTCCGATGCTATGTTCGTTCCCCCAACTTTTCCCAAAAAACTAAACCCCCAACCCCTTATTAAATTAGTTATTTTCCCCGTTTACCTATCCTTTCTTCCCCTCGCATGGATACCCCCCTCTCCCCTTCCCCTTTTTCCCCCATCTCAAACCCCTTTCCCCTTCTCTGCCATTTCCCTCCCTCCATGGCTTAACTCACCCCCAAGCTCTTTGTTTTTCCCCCACCCACCAAAATCAAAAAATCCCTCCTACTGTCCTTCTCACCCATTTCCCACCTGTTCCACTCATTCCTCTAGTATTCACGTATTACTGATGGGCCCAAACCCCCCTCGGTGCTGGTTTTGCAGTAATCTTCCCAACTTTTACTTTCAAATCCCCTTCCTCCTGAATCCAGTGCCCTTTCACAGAAAATGTATGCATCCTTTTTCTCAAACAAATACTCCCTCTCCCTTCCCTTTTTTCAATTTTTATGACCCCGAACTCATTAACTTCATAAAGTCAATAACACCCCCAACCCCCTTTTTTGTAAAATCCAGAAATGGGTTGTTCTACCTGTCCCCCAGCCAAAAAACAATCAAAATTTGCGGGTGCCCCGCCATGTTGGAACCCGGAATGAAAAGGCAGAACACTAGCACGCCACGCCGCTTGTCCAATCTACCAACCACGCTTCTCACGTATTTTTACCCCCCACTTTAAGACCCTTTTTATAATATGGCAATCTTTTTGGCAACCCCCCCAAATAAATTCCTTTTGTAAAAAAATCAAATTTTCCCGGCAGCCCATTTCATCGGAACAGACGTTGGGAGGGGCCGCTCTCCCCGCTTTTGCATGGCCACACCCCCCAACCACTCCATCTTGTGTCCAAACGACCACCCCCTTTTGTTTCCCTTTTGTAAGTTCCCCCTTTAATCCCCCCACATCATATTGTCGTCCCACGTTTTGAAAAAAACCCGTACCTTGCTTTCCCCAAACCATCCCCCCTTCACGATCCCAAACCTACAGAAATCAGTACAGAATTCCCCCACTTTTGTTAACAACTATTCTTTTCCCCCCCAAAAGAAAATATCCTTCATCTAATCTAATTTTTACCACACCGACCCAACCTTTCACTCACCCAATTTTTTTTGCCCAGCTTAGACAACTAATCACTAACTCAACCACCCTTCCCTAAAATTAAATATAGTGACATGACCTTAGATGCTAGCAATTTATCTTGCTTTAACCATTAACCCTGAACCATTCTCGACACCCCCCCGGGGCTTTTTCCGTGGGGTGGGATTTCCAGCAGACGTCCGTAGCCCTGGTGTAAGATATGCAAAACTCTACCGCACGCGGCTGTATTTGTGGACCTTGTTCCCGGAATTGCGTGTGCTTTCAATTCTCTAAGTAAGACGAGTGTGGGTTCGGTTGCCCAAAAGCATGCAACACTTTTCCCTTTACGGTTTTTCTTATTATTTGCCATGCACAGTGGGAAACCCAGGCCCCCATTCTGTGAAGAATACTTCGGACCCCTGTTTGGTTTTTTCAGAGTGCCAGTGGTTCATGCCTGAGGGTTGCTTTCCCGCTGGCCCAGGGGAGGATCTTGTTTTCCCCTTGTGAAACGAGAGGAAGGGGGCTGTCACGTACATTTTCCAAAAAATTTTCGGCTTGGGGGATAGGGGGGATACCCCTGCCAACTTCGGCTAGTCTGTCAGCAGCTCATTCCCTCTGATCCCAATGTGGCTGGGACCCAGTTTTGATAAAGGTGTAAAAATCCTCTGTGCCAGTGTGAGGATAGTAGTCAGAAAAATAGATACGGCTTTGGGTTTAGCGCTGCAAGACAGTCGATGGGTCCTTGAAGTCTGTATGTATGACCCGGGGTCCCCCCTCACGGACAGTGGGTTAGGGCTTCCATATAGCAATACCTCTGCCTTTTAGCGTGAGGGATTTTTTATTTTTAGGATTTTTTGGCTCCCTTGTGCAAAGCCCCGGGGCCGCGTGGGGTCAAAAGGGCGACCACCCACCCTGAGTTGTTCTGCTACCCGGAGGAGTGATGGTTGCCCAAAGACCCTCGGGTTTCTGCCTTTTGGGGAGGCGTGGGTTTTTCATTCTTTTTGGTTGTCAGCCATGACAAAGAACTCTTTGAGGCTGTGCCCACGGCAAGCTTGGGAAAGTGTGGAAAATGAAAGAGGAAAATTCATAGGGAACACGGGTGGATCGGAACTGGCCTCATATAGTTGCGTTACATGGGTTTTGGCCCAAAAAGAAAGGGGCGGAGAAGTTTCCAAGGTCGTTTCCCAATTAAAAAAAATGACCAGGAGATTGATAGTTTTTACAGTTTTAATTTATTTTGTGGAAAATTAACCAAAAGATGCAAACGAGTGGAAAGAAGATCTAAGGGTTTTGGAATAACCGTGAGAAAATTTTTTTCAGATTAATGTGAAAGGCGTGAGCGGCGGGACAACTACGGCAGTGGGATGATAACAATAAAGGTTGGAAAAGTAAAGATGGGAGGGGGGGGGGGTAGAGAAGGGGGAAGGGGGAGGATATGGAATAAAGGGGTGCTTTTAAAGTGGTTATTTAAATGGGTAGGGATTCAGTGGAGGAGTGAGGGGGGTTAGTAGCAGTGTCAAGCCGTAAAAGGAGAGTCAGGGGTAAGTAAACAGAGGAGTTTGATTTAAAAAGGCCAGCTGATAAAAAGGGGAAACCCAATGCCTTATCAAGGGTACAAAAACTTCATTACTGGCCATGGTAAGCCGAATGGTTTTAAAGGTTTAAAAGAAACACAAAAAGTGCTTAGACAATTTAAAGGGCATGTAGCACTTGGAAAAATATTAAAAGGGAGTGAAGATGGCTGAGTTAGTGTTAGTTGCTATACATTAAAATCTAGAGTAGTTTTGGAAAGATTAAAGTGGGTAAAAAAGGGGTTCATGAGGAAGGATTAGGTAGTATTAGGGAAGGGGTTAGATTAAGTGGGGGGATATGGATGCGTCTGAGGAAACAGGTTGTCAAAGTGAAAGGGTTTGGGTTCGTAAGGATGCTGATCAGTGGGATAAGGGAGGATAGGTGAGGAAACAGAGATGGGTGCAGTAAAGGAGAGGACAACAGAATGGAGGAACTAAAAGGGGGGAAATTTCATGAGGAACTAGGGGGGATCAAAATGACATCAGATAGTGTGTAGACAGGTTTGGCCAAAGTAAGCGGGCGAGAATTGTCTGTCCAATGAAATGGAGCTGACCGGAGATTTATAGTTTTTTAGAAAGTAATTTATTTGACTCAGGCTTGACCAGAAAGATTGCTTCGATGAAAGGGAAGGTTTAAAGTGTCATGGAATATTGGGAAACGTGGTTGTGAGTGGACATGGGGCAGCGTGCTAATATCGTTATTCATTTTCCAGGGGTTCCAAAATGGCTGGGGGACCCAGTAAAATCTGATAGATTTAGCATCTGGATTGGTAGAAAAACCAGTTCTGAATCTTTCAGACAAGGGATTTTTTGGTGCATTGATTTATGAGAATTAATTGAGTTACGGGAATCATAAAAAATGTGGGAAAGAGAAGAAAGGGGTGAGTATATTTTTTTTAAGGGAAAAAGGAGTGCTCCCGTTTGTAGTAAGGACGGGTTCAGGAGGGAGAGGTATTTGGAAGTGCGAGTTGGGGAAAGGGTTTCTCGAAACCAGGGGGGGATTTTAAGCCACAATGTAAACATGAATACTGGAGGAATGATTTTGGGAAAAATGGTCAAAGAAATGGGTGAGAAGGACAGCAGGGGAATATCTTTTTTTTCGGGGGATTTCCCGGGGGAAAAACAGAAAAAGGAAAGGGGGGGGGAAAAATAAAAAAAGGGGTAAAAAAGGGT
>NW_023665250.1:0-13020 GCF_015228065.2 Penaeus monodon | reverse complement strand
TAGGTAATTAACCTGTTGTATAAGCCTGAAATTTTCAAACGTATGAGAATAGTGGTTATCGCATTTACAGTTACACAGAAAATTTAAGCCTGTTATTTGTGTTATCGCCTGTTAGGATGTGTGTTTGTGAAAGTCATAATAAAGGCATATTGAGTTTCATGATCCTTTTGAGTGAATTGTATTTTTATTGAAAGATGCCTTTGGGATGTAAGATAGCTTATCAATCGTCTCGCAAAGTTAAGAAATTTCTGTTGTTATTGTTATTAGGGTTGCACCTGTTATATTATGATTAACCTGTTGTATAAGCCTGCAATTTTCAAACGTGCGTAGTAGTAGTTATCGCATTTACATTTACACAAAAAAATATATAAGCTTGTTATTTTTATCTTATTTGTGTTATCACCTGTTAGGACGTGTGTTTGTGTAAGCTTGAAAGTCATATTAAAGGCATATTGGGTTTCATGATCCTTTTCACTGAATTGTATTTTTATTATGAAGATGTCTTTGGGATGTAAGAACGACTAGTATAACATGTTAAAAGAAGAGAGGAGTTCGCAAGTTTATCAATCGTTCCCGCGAAGTTAAGAAATTTCTGTTGAGATATTCTTATTAGAGTTGCATCTTTGTTATATTATGCATTTGTAAACATTTGTAAAGATATTAATTATAGTCTTTGCAAGTATTTTTTTTTTATATATGTATATGGAGTGAAAAATGGATAGTGTCATTGCATATATTTTTGTCTTATATTTACGTAATGCGAACATTGTCAATCTTACTAAGGGTTAAAATGGATTTCCTTTTCTTGGTTGGTTACGCCTCAAAACGAGAGTGCACCACCACCGTCATTACCTCTGAACAAGAAGAAATAGATCATATTATCATCCTGTATATGGAACTCGGGGCGATATGATTTGTATTTGTGTTGTTTGTTTTGTACTAAAGGCATATATGAAACCTTAATAAAGCATATTGAATACAGCAACGAATTTTATAATCCTTTTGATTGCAATGAATTCTTAATATTGGGATGATTTGGCGATTTAACGTATCCGACGTGTCAAGACTTTTACCATTATTGCTCCGTAACGGAATATGGGGGAATGCGGATCGGGGGTTGGGGGGGGGGGGGTCCCTGTTCTCGGACTTTGCGTATGTCAGCAGCTGCATGCATTTTTGTTTGTTTGTTTGCTCTTCTTCCCTCTTATTCTTATTATTGCTTTGGAGTGGAGTAGAGACACCCTTTAGGCGAGCGTGTTAGTCATCATTAGAGGGACATTTATGGATTATAATGAATTAGGAGGTGCGGTCACTCGTCTGTAGCAGGATTAATTATCGATTCAGTTACAAATTCAAACATGGTGAATATTGCGGTGTGAGGGGGAGGGGGAGGGAATGGGGGGAGCTAGTACGTCCATCGGTCTTTTGTGCTATTGTTTGTTTGCGTTTTCTTCCTCTACCATTATTGCTTCTATGGGTATGAGGGAATGTGGATCGGGGGCAGTGGGAAAGGGAAGGCGGAGTCCCTGTTCTCGGATTTTTGCGTATTTTCAGCAGCTGGATGCATGTTGTTGTTTGGGGTGCTTCTTTCTTCCTCTTATTCTTATTCTTATTATTGCTTCGGAGAGGAGGAGGAAGACATCCTTCAGGGGGAGCGTGTTGGGAAATTATTGGTCATTAGCAGACCTGTTGTGGTGACCGACCTGATGGGGGGAGGGGGGGAGGGCGTTAGGGTTATTGATTAGGGACAGTTCTTTCCCATTAGGAGGGGTGGTCACTCGTCTGTAACAGGGTAAATTTTTCGATCCGGTACAAGTTCAAACACGGTGAATATTGCTGGGAGCGGGTGTGGAGGGGAGGAGGGTTGATGAGGGAGGTGGGTCATCAGGAACACCGGGCATTGGGTTGGATTATGATTGCATCATTCATTAGGAGGGGTGATCACTGGCATTTCCCAGTGCAGGGCTGTATTATCTCCTTAAGTAGGACTTGTGTTTTGTTTGTTTGCTTCTTTTTCTTACTATTATTGCTTTGGGTATGGAGGATTGTGGGGCTGGGGCGGTAGGAAGGGAAGGAGGGTTGGTTTGGAGAGGAGGAGGGGAGGGTGAGAGGAACCCTTTAGGTGTGTGTATTAGACATATTAGAGGGACATTTAGGATTATGATTAATTAGGAGGGAGATCATTCGTCTGTAAACAGGGTCAATTCTCGATCCAGGTACAAGTTCAAACACATGAATATTGCGGGGGGCGGGGTTAGGGGAGGGGGGTCATCTGTGGGCACCTGGCATGGGGGTGTTATTATGATTGCCTATTCATTAGGGGGTGATCACCCTGGTTTTAAATGGTTAAATTTTGTTACAGGTACAAGTTTAAACGATGATATGGGGGTGCGGGGGTGGAAAGGATGGAAGGGGTGGGGTGGTGGGGGTTGGGGTGGGGTGGGGGGGTCACTGTGGTACCCGGCATATGGTTCAGGGGAGAAGGGAGGGGAGTTCTCCGGTGTTGCTAATGATTCTGGTTTACGGTCATTTATAATGATTCTGTTACGGTCTTGATTATGTAATACTTCCGGGCATTTAAATTTTTTGATGCGTAAGGGGGCTTCGTCCGCCCTGTATGGAGGGAGGGGAGGGGCCCCTAGTTGATATCATTTGACGGTTTTTTGATTTCCAGTTCCGATCATTGAATTTTAAACACTTTAATTTGCCTACTTTCGCAGATGCCCATGAAAGACCGTAATATTGGTTGCATGCTAAAAATCATTAAAATGATTAATTTTCCGGTTTGGTCATTGATTCGTTAATCACTGCGTTACGGTCATGGGTTTGTAAATGATTGCGGGTTTTCCGGTTTCATTAACATTCCCGTTACACCCTCAGTACTACGTAAGGAAAACCCCGTGCCATTGACCTCTACTTATAAATTATATATTTTTTAAAAAAAAAATTTTTTTAAAATTTTTTAGAGAGAAGTATCATCAGCATATCCAACATTTTATTAGTAATGGTGGACCACATATCGCTTGATATAAATAAAGGGAAAAGGGTAAAGCTAAAGAGTAAAACTACCATCAGCATAAACACGCTGCGGGCTGCCAGTTAAACAATTCATTTAAAAATATTTAAAACTTTATTACCAATATATTGCAACTTAAAATTCAGACCCTCAAATATAAAAAAAAAAAAAAAAAAAAAAACGTTTAACCCAGTAAAATTCAAAAGCCTTAGATAAAAGTTTGTAAAGACAGTAGTGGGCCCTGGGGAAAAGGGTAACATTACCAAAACCCCCAGCACCCCGAGAATTACCTTTTGAACTAAATTTTGGAGCTAATTTATCATTTAGTCTTTTTAAAATCAAGGGAAAAAAGCCATTAGGGTCTACTCCACCGATTTTAGAGGACTTATAAGCAAAAGAATAGTAATGGCTGACACGAAAGAGGGAGTTTAACTTTTCTAAATTTTTTTTTTGAATTAATACATTTAGCTAACAAGGTAGATTTCTCAATCGGACTATATGTAAACTATCATCGCTTCATTAAAGGAGGAATGGAGAACTCAAAAACCAAAAAGATGGTTTATGCGATGTCCACCATTTATGAGGCTGCGACGCTTCTGAGAGAATTTTAAAGCGACCATTATATTCAGAGTTAGCAGCCTCCGGGCTAATACAATGGTAACGTGTCAGCCTCTCATCCGAGGGGGGGGTAAGGGACTAGGTGTCAGGGGGAAGGTCATGCACCAGCTGACCACCGTGAGCGAGTCGGCATTAGCCGGGTTTCCCTAGGGCATAGCCGGGCAAGGCTAAGCTTCGCATATCGACTTATCAGAGTTAGCCCCCTTATAAGCATTAATTGCTATATTTCGCATGGCAACATAATTTCTCAAAAGAACGAGTGCGGTCAGCAGACCAGAGTTTTGTAGGCAGTATGTTGTCCCTGTGTAATCCTGGTGACAGTGTTCTTTAAAACCCATGTGCTATCAGTGAACGAGATTTAAGAGTTTGCTAACTACAAACTCGTTATGATGTCCAACAATAATGAGTTCAGAGCTTAACAGGACAAGGAGCATAATGAAAATGCTATCAAAAGCATGGTAGACACCATACCAACTAATCTAGACTTTAAGAAGACTTGTCTAGTTAGGGCAAAAGCTGGTATTGGAAAGTCCAGCTGGATCTTACAAGCTAGACTACGGAGGTCGGAAAAAAACCTTTTAAAAGTGCGAAGTCAGTAAACAATATAAAATTATACCATCGGAACGGGACTAAAAATGTAGAAACTATTAAAACAACTACACACTTCAAAACCCATGTATTTATGCGACATCCATATTCTACTTCGAAAACTACTAGCCAAAAAAAACTAACCTTAGTAAAAAACACAAATCTTGAGGTTGAGGTAAAAAAAATTTTACGTAGAACAGAAGTTTTTTAAAAATAGGTAAAAGCAACCCTATGGGGGGTGTTCACGGATGGTGATGTGAAGCAATGGTTGGTAGCAGATAGTGTTAAGTGTTGCATGCCTTCTGCTTGCAGCTTCCCCCTGGTAGCCCAGTAAAAAAAAGGGGAGCAGCTTTACATAAGTCTCCTGCCAGGTCAACCCTTCCCCATCTAAGACTTCTGCAGGCCTCCTCGTGGCCCCCCATGGGTAATGGGTACCTTGGCCCCGGGTAAAGGGGTGGGGGATCTCGGGCAGCAGGAGGCCCCCAGGGGTACGAGTTAGGCCCCCCGGGTGGGGGACCGTTGGTTCTACCAATCCCCCCTAGCCACCCTGGGGAATAGGGCGGTCGGGGGAGGGGCCTTGCCAGTCCTTTCCCCCAGAATGACCCCTGGAAAAAGCCCTTTAAAATGGAAAGCTGGGGGGGGGGTGTTGTCCCTCCCCCCCCAGCAAGTAAGGGGGTGTGGGTCCGGGGGGGCGGGGTCCCCGGTTGGGAAACGAGAGTTATTGTCCCCCCTGCGCCCCGGAGGCCCCAAACCCCATGAAGTGGGGGGAAAGCCTGGGGAACCCCCAAGGTGGATAGGCGGCCCCACACCCTGCCGACCCCTTTATTGGGGCGGTTGGGGGGGGGCAGAGGGGGCGTGCCCCCCGGAGTGACACCCGGGGGTTAACTAGGCGTTTTTCGGGTAGGGCATGGAACATCCGGTCTTGCGGCAGGGGGAGGGGTTTCCCTCTGCTACGCGGGAAATTGAAGCGATGGGAGTTGAGGGGGTGCCCTCTCAGGGTGAAAAGCCCCGTAGCGGCACAATAGTGGGGGGTTTACACTACTACTGGTGGGGGCCGCGGCGATGTTTCAACCTCCAGGGGTGCCAAGCATCCCGTGATTACCCCGCGGTAGCGAGGTGCACCGGTTGATGAGGATCAGGCTTTGGGGACGAAGATGTTTTTGGCTTTCTTTTGCGTATACGCTCCTACGAATATAAATCGATGTGAAAGAGGCGTTCTCCCCAAATTTGCATTGTGGCAAACGATTGCCCCCGGGAGAAATTCGTTGCGGGCACTTCAATGCGGACGGCGTGCCCGGGGCTACGAGATGTCTGTGGCCCCCTGGCTCGGGAGCTGATCCCAGGCGAGAATAGCCTTTTTCCCCGGGGGACTTTGTAGGCCCCGAAAATGAGGATCTTGGTTGGACCAGCTCCAAACCCCCGCATCGCTGGATTGGTCAGCGATCGGGAAGGGCCCCAAGGAGATGACACTTTCTTGTCAGCATGCGATGGAGGACCCTCCAGAACGCGGGGTTTACCGGAGTGTGAGTTTTTGGGCACCAACCTAGGCGTTGTGGCTCCCCTGGGGGCCCCATTCAAAACCCCCGTCCCTCCAGTGGCCCCCCTAAGGTGTTTCATTGGGAGACAAGGGAGGAGGGGGTGCCCGTGGGTCGCCAGGCAGCCCTTGACGTTTCACAGAAACCAGAAAAACTAGGACCCAGTTGCTTGGGAGCCCTTCAAGCAGTAACACCGAAGCAGCTCAGGAGCCCCATGGCGAAAAAGCCAAGAAAAGGGGCAGAATACCATCTCCCGGAAAAATTAGAGGGCCAGAACCCTGTGCAAGGCTCGGCTGAAGGGAAAAGTCTTCGTTTTCCAGGGCGTGGGGGCTGGACAGTGAAAGGGGAAAAGGGAAAACAGTCCATCGGGAATCTTGTGAGGAGGTCAAAGGGCCTTTTTCTTGGTAAATGACCTTCCCGCCTCCCAAGCCTGAGAAAACTGAACCTAAGCCCCCCCCCGAGCCATTTCCGATCAGCGGATGGAGGGATCATCCGATCATGTTGGGGTTCGTGAACGTTGGGGAGTTTTTTTAAAACCTTTGTACCAGGGGCCCCTCCAACGTTAGTTTGGATGAAAGCGATGTCCCCGGCCCGTGCGGACCCCCCCATCAGGGGGAAAACCTCCTACCCTAACAGGGGTTAGGTGGGATTTCCAAGGAAGAGGGGGAAAGCGGCGGGGCATATGTGATACCCGCTGAACGCTAAAGCTGGGGGTGAACCTGGCGGGGCTAATACAGTCAGGGCCGCATACCCCCTTTGGGGCATTTGGGTTTCCTTTCCCCCCTGCCCTGCTGAGGGGCTTGGCATCCCTCTCGGAAGGGGGGGGAAAGGGATCGATGGGACGTAGCAATACCGTGGCATTACACCCCCTCAGCATACAAGGAAAGGGTTCTCCCCCACATTCTTCTAAAAAGGGTCCGAAAACCACCCTACTGGGGGCCCCAGAGACCGGAGCAGTTGGATTTTATCCGGCAAGCCCAAAATAGACCGTATACTAGGTTTCGGTAATTGTGGAACGCCGTCGTGAGTTTGGGGGGGGTTGCTCGCAGCCTAATAAACCCTAAAGAAGGCTTTTGACTGGGGCCCTCGGGAATCGTATGGGGATCCTGAGGTAGGGAATTCCGACACAGATTATTGGCCTATAAAAGCCTCTATATGGACAAAAAGTGCTGAAAGTGTGGTGGGGGTTGCGAACTTTTCCCCTAAAAATTTCAGGGGGAGGCAAGGCTGTGTCCTTGCACCACACTTTCAACACTTGAGGAGGAAATGGGCAGGGGTACTAGCCAAAGTCAGTGGGAGCAACACAGGAAATATTAAGGTCTCGGATTTTGACTTTGCCGCGATGTGCCATCCATCTGATTTGGATTTCATTGTGGGGGGCTTTTGTGCTTTTTAGCATGAGGTGAACCCCGGCCTAGAGGTCTCCTGACCAAGCCCAAGATTGGGATTGGGGGGGTGTTAGGGGAACCCGTTCAGTCGACCCTGCTTTTCGGCGAGACGTGAAAATCACAAAAGTTTACGTACCCTTGGGGTAGTCCAATCTCGGGTTGTCAGACCAGGAAGTCAGTAGACGGATTGGTTGGCAACAGAACCATGTCGTCAAAAAAGAGCGTTGGAGAGTCCGTACCTATGCAGAAGGACCAAGTTTCGTGTCTTCAAGGGCCCTTTTATTCCCGTTTTTCTCTATGGGAAAGGGAAACCCGGACGCTATCCAGGCCTTGGAGTTCCCCGAGGGCCTTTTTTTAACAATCCCTCGCGGACATGGGGAAGTTTGGGAGGACCCATGTCCCAACCCGGGGGTTCACCGTGAGACGGCTTTGGGGCCCGTTTCTTTCATAATCCGGATCGCCAACTCAGGGGGGTTTTTGGGACCTAGTCGCCTCCTATGGGACCCTGCCCACAGGTTTTTCTCGGAGACAACCCTGGGGGAGGAGACTGGGGCGTCCTAGGAGAAGGTTGGGCAGCTCGACAGGCCCCTCGCGAGGAATTAGGAGGGCCGTGTGCCTGCCTGGAGACCGCCCCGAGGGATTTTTGGTTGGAACGAAGGGGGGATCGGGGCCCTGCGCCCCCGTCGGCGTTAGCCCCTTGATGATGATGATGATGAACCCTAATGTGCGCACAACAAATAATGTCAATTTCATTCAAATTTCGTCCAAAGGGACGAATATTTTAAAATAAATTTGCAATACTTTTAAGTTTGGGCCAGGTTTTTTTTGCTCAACATCACCGGACAACAGAAAAAAAATTCCCTAAAAAAAACAAAATATAAATTTTGAAAAACCCATTTTCAAAAAAAATCAGGATTCGAAGGATTCCTTGGCCACTCAACACACATATCTATGGGGGCCAAGGCTAAATATACATTCATGGGTGTAGTAAGAAAAGGAGAAATTGTGTGATATGTGTGTGTGTGTGTGTGGGGTGGGGGTGGTTTTGGTTGTGTGGGGGTGTGTGGGGTTTTTGGGGGGGGGGGTTTGGGAATGATATAGCATCCCTCTTTGATTAGCGTAATAATTTATAATAAGTATATATTTATACGTATATATACGCATGTATATATCATACATAATTTCATACATACACATATATACATACATATATACATAAATAAATTATTATATATATAATTATTAATATATATAATATATAATAAAAAATAACACACACAACACACCCCAACATAAACATACCAAACACACCCCCCAAAAATACACAAACAACACACACAAAACAACACACACACACCACACCACAACAACACACACCCACAACAACACACAACACACACAATATATATTATATATTATAATTTTAATAATATAAAATTTTAAATATAATATATATAACTACAGTTTTTTTACTATTTATATGTATTTGTGGGATATAAATTTTATGTGGTATGTAATTATATAAAATATATATAAAATATATTATATATATATATAATAATATAATAATATTAACAAACCCCCACAAAACCCCACACACAAAAAAAAAAAAAAAAAAAAAAAAAAAAAAATATTATATATATATATATATATATTATAAAATATATATAATTTATATATAATATATTTAATTTAAAATATTTTATATATATATATATATTATATATATATATATATATAATATATTAATATTATAATTTTTATTTATTTTTTGGGTGTTTTTTTTTTTTTTTTTTTTTTAATAATTAATATATATATATTTATATTATATATAAAATAAATTATATTTTTTTTTATTTTTGTTTTTTTGTTGTCTTGTTTGTTTTTTTTGTGGTGTTTTTCCCCTTTTTTTTTTATAATATATATTATATATTTTATATTAAAAATTATTATATTTTTATATAATATATATTATATATAATAAATTTTATAATATTTTTTATAAATATAAAGCATATATATATATATTTAATTAATATAAAAATTTTAAGGGGGGGGGGGGGGGGGTGGGTTGGGGGGGGGGGAAAAAAAAAAAAAAAAAAACCAAAGAGAGAGAGAGAGAGAGAGAGAGAGAGAGAGAGAGAGAGAAAGAGAGGAGAGAAGGGAAAAGGACAAAAAAACAAAAAAAACACCCCCCACACACCCACACCAAACACACAACACAAAACACACACACACACAAAACACACAACAAAAAACAAAACCCCAAACCACACCCCCCCCCAACAAAAAAAAAAAAAAAGTATTATATAATATATTATATTTTTTTTTTTTTTTTTTTTAACACCCATCATTCCATGCAGGACATGGGCCTCTTCAATTACTACTGAGAGGTTTTTTGGGCAGTGCCTGATTGGATGACCTTTTTAATCAACCGCGGCTCGGCGCGCTAACACCTGTTGCCACGCGGTGATTTCCCCTACGACACCTGCGCTCAACCTTTCAAGGTGATATGTCGTTTTCTCGCCGTGAGATCGGGCTCGAGCCAGCAGTCGGATTGCAGAATTTTACGATGCTGCGGCGCAAATTTGAACTTGGGCCCACAAGAGCCGGATTAGTGTTCTAACCACTGAACCATCGCGGCAGTCGTGTATACATAACATATAATATATATATATTATATATATATATTATATATATATATATATATATATATATATACAACAATAATATTATTAACATATATATAATAAAATTTTTATATATATATATTTTAAATAAAAATAATATTATAAATATATAATTTTAAATATATATTATATATAATATTACACACGTGTGAGTGTGTGTGTGTGTGTGTGTGTGTTTTAAAATGTGTGTGTAGTTTATATTTTATAAATATATATATATTATATATATTATAATATATATATATACTATCATATATCTATATATAGATACATATATACATGTAGGTATACATAAAATAAACACAAAAGCCCACATACATACAACACACGTGGGGTGTGTGTGTGTGTTTGTTTCTTTATATTTAATATATATTTTATATATATAATATTATATTTTATATATATAATTTTTAATAAAAATAGATATATTTACATATACATATACATATATACTACATATAGATGGTGGTGTGTGTGTTTTGTGTGTGTGGGGTTGTGTGTGTGTGGGGTGTGGTGTGTGTGTGTGTGTTGTGTGTGTGTGTGTGTGTGTCTTCGTATATGGATATATATATATATATATTATATTAAATATATATAATATATATATAATTTTAATATATAATATATTTAGACTATATTTTACATATACAAAAAATATATTTTAGACTATACATACATAACATATTTAAAAACACATATAATATTACCTTATACATATGTATATATAATATATCTACACAAAATTTTTTTGTGTGTGTGTGTGTTTAAATATATAATATTAAAATATAATATATATATATATTATATATATATATGTGTGTGGGGTGTGTGTGGGTGTGTGTGTGTTGTTTGTGTGTGGTGTGTGTGTGTGTGTGTGTCGTGGATGTGTGTGTGAATACTATACAATACATACATACATACGCACATGCATACATACATACGTACACACATACACACATACACACGCACAGAATATATAATATATATAATATTAAAATATATTTTATATATATATCTATAAAATATATATATATATGTGTGTTTTGGGGTGGTGTGTGTGTGTGTGTGTGTTTGTGTGTGTATGTTTGTTTTTTTGTGTGTGTGTATGTATATGTGTGTTTTAATATATTATATTATATATATATACATATATATATATATTATATATATATATATATATATATAAAAATATATAATATGATGTATAGGTCGGTTGGGTTGGTGGGGTTGTTTTGGGGTTCCCCTACCTCCTAAAATTGACCATAGAAGTTAAGATGATAAGAAAGTGTATAAAAAAAAAAAAACAAAAGGAACACATTGTGTAAAATTACTATATATATAATACATATATTATATATATTAAATAGAAAAATATGATATTATATATATATATATATATATATATATATATATATATATATATATATATATATATATATTTTTATGTATATGTATATGTATATATTTTATGTAATATATATATTTATATATATTAAATATTGGTGTGTGTGTGTGTGTGTGTGTGTGTGTGTGTGTGTGTGTGTGTGTGTGTGTGTGGTTTTGTGTGTGTGTGTGGTGGTTGTGTGTGTGTGGGGTGTGTGTGTTTGTGGTTTGTGTGCGGGGTGTACATTTGTTCATGCGTGCGTTTGTGCGTTCGTGCATGTGTGGTGCGTGCGTGCGGCATGTATGCATGCGTGCGTGCATGAGGGCATGCGTGCGTGCTGCGGGGCATGGTGCGTGGTGCGTGGCGTGCGTGCTGGTGCGTGCGTGTGTGCAATTTTGGAGGATTGAAATATATTATTTAAAGTAACAAGGGATTAAAGAAAATGGAGATTATAGTTTATCATTGCAAAAGATGAATTCGATATTTTTATATTGAATATTTGGCGGGCATTTATTCCTCTTTAAAATTAAAATCTTATTCGCTACTCTCGACTAAAATATAAAAAAAAAAAAAAGGAAAAATTCCATTAATTGTATAATTCATTAAAGTTTCCCTTATAAAAGTTTCGTTTTCTCTGTTTAAAAAGTGGAAAATAAAAACAGAAAATAGAGTTCCTTGAGTTGAGAGACCAAACTACTCTAGCTCGTGAGACATTGTTAATTGTTCCCATCCTGTATTTTTACAGTAAAAAATCTAACCTCGATCTTACCTATACCGACGATATGCTTATGTATGGATTGCTTAGACACAAATAACTTTTGGCCGATTCCAAAAGCAAACAAATGGTAGGTCAAACAAACACACCGAAGGACCACGACTACGATAAATTAATTCTGCGATTAAGTTTTATGTTCCTTCTGGGGCTTTTACGGAAATTAATAATGAGGCGTGGTTGGATTTCTGAGACCCAAACCCAACCTTCGTAATCCATGAACGAGGAACCACTGTCCATGTTGCTTACACACAGAGGTTCCACAAATGCTTAGCGCCAGATATTCATAGAAAATTATGATTGATGTAATGATAATCAGTATTATTTCAATAAAGGTAGTAAGAGTCCGAAAAACCAAGGAAAAGGATAAACAGATGAGATAAGTGACTAAGTTCTTGTGAAGCCATCTATGTGTAAAAAAATTTAAAAAACTAAAAACTCTGTGATTCCCCGAAAAGGAGCTGAAAGGTGCTTATATAATTAGGGGGGTTTTTGTCAATAATATATATGCATTGCACGTTGTCGGATATTCAGTGGTCTAACGGTCCATGGAACTCCTAACAGCAAGCTGTTTAGGTTAGTAAACTGGTTAGTTCAACGTTCCCAATCTAATATCAATATACCATTCTAACCCCCAAACCCAAAAAAAGCCAAAGAACTACCTAAACCCAATGTACTAGCCCCAAACCCAAAATCATTCTAAACCATCTAGACCTAATCTAACCTGCCCAACTACTGTGGAATAAACATATTAAATATTCATGTTTATCATATGCAACAGTATTGTCAATAAAGTGTAAAAGCTTTAATTTTAAGTCAGATCTTTCAATGTCCATCTTCTACGCATAAAAAAATCAGCCAACAAATAACTAAAACCATGCAATTTCCCAATAAAATTTACAAAGTCCGCCACTTTTATCTCTTCCTTATAATATATATATATTATATATTATTATATATATATAATATTATATATCTAATATTATATATATATATATAATATATATAATATTATATATTTATTAATTT
>NW_023665249.1:0-13020 GCF_015228065.2 Penaeus monodon | reverse complement strand
TATAAATATATATATACTATATATATATTTTATATATATAATATATATACTATTAAATATATATATATTGTATATTATAAAGATTATAATATTATATTTTTAAAAAAGATTAAAGATTATATATATATTATATATTATATATATATTTATATTATAATTAGGTTTCCCTTTTTTAAGTTCATTTTCTTTTCGGTTGTCTGTTTTTTTCCGGCAAGGTTTAAGTCAAAAGAACTTTGAAAAAGACTTTTAAAATGCAGTAAATCAAAGTACTTTCATACTTCACACTAAATGACAGAATTTTATTACAGTTCAACAAAAGCCGGGGCCTGTGTTAATAACTGACGGCGAGACTTGAAAGAGGTATAAACCTAGAAGCCATTATACACATTCACAGACAAAGAGAGAGAGAGAGAAAGATAAGATAAACATAATTTTAAGCCTTTTTGCGATTGTTAAAATCTTTTGTAACTATGTAAATTTTGTCTCTGAGAAATACTCTACTATTAGTTAAGCTATACTAGGCTTACTCCCACGTGATCAATTTAATTTAAAAAATTTGTTTTTGTTACCTAGAGGCAAAGGTTAGTATTGTCCTATTTTGGAACCAACTGCTGCAGTGTTTTTCCCTGGAAAATATCGATTAGGCAAACATAATCGTTTCTGCGTCATTTTACATCTCGCTTCGTGTCCCGCGTTCTCTTGACATGACACATCGAGATTCTGTTCAGAGAGCAGCGTTGAAGTTTTTTTTGAAGTTCCACGCACCAATTCCCCGCGTTTGAGGAGCGATTAATAGACGCGATATTGGCAGTTTGCGAGAAACGGTTCTGTGCTTGTTTCCAGTTTCTGACCCGGTAGGGAGAGGTTATTTCTGAAAAAAAAGTATAGAAAAGCATTTTTGTAAATTGAGAGAGCATGAGGGGGGGGAGGAGAAGCTGAAAGACAGAACACTCTTCAGATGTAAATAGTGTAGTTTGCTATAATTCCTCGTTTGACATAAATACGTACCCATAGATATATATCTATTAATCTATCTAGCAGTGCCCTCTACCCATCTATCTTTCTATCTGTATATCTGAATGTTGTATGTATATTTGCATAACACATGTACGAACGTACGAATGGGGATTGCATGGGTATGTATTTGAGCTAATGTGATTGCCCTTTTTGTAGGTACGACATGGATAATCTATAAAAAATAAACAGTTAACATAAAGTGTAGAGGGAAAAGCGCCAAACCAGAGTATTTTTGCCCCTCCGCGTGTATTACGTAATCCAAAAAAGCTTTTAGCCTTTATTAGCCTCTCAATCTACTTGGGCGCGCTCCATTAGTTTCGCTTGCCAGAACTTTTCAGCAAAAGTTGTATTTGGGGAATTCCTAGGCGGGGCTTATGGCGCCGGCGGGCACTGGGGACTGGGGGGAAAACCCCCGAGCTTTCATGTTGGGCGTGATGGTGATAGACTTGAATATGGACATACCGGGTAGACGTCGCCTTTGTCAGTGGTGATATTGACTAATTGTCGAAAGGATGAGCACGGTATTGTTAAATATATATATATATATATATATATATATATATATATATATATATATATATATATATATATATATTGTAGTGTGATCTCCGTTAAACCAGGGGGACCCCTGGTTATTGTCCCAGCTCATCAAGTTTACAGAACTCTTGCCCTCCCTTGATGCGGAGAGGGATACAGGCGCAAAGGGGCCCGGTTAACCTCTTCAAATTTGAATTTTTTTGATTTGTGGTAGGTTGGGGGGGATTCAAATAATTTATATGGGGTTTTTTCCAGCGTGACAATCTTTTTCTGATGATCAGCCTAACCAAAAAATAAAATAAATAAACTAACCAATAAAAAAAAAGAAAAATAAAAAAAAAGTAAAAGAACTTTCTAAAGGGGCCTTGAAATGCAAAAACGCAGCATCCCGAAAATCTAAAGTAGATGACCCCCAAAGTGAAGAGTCGGGCTAAAGGCCCTATTCCTAAAAAAAAGACGAACCCGCAAGTCTGGCGCCCACAGCTAAAGGGTTTTAAAAAAGGGGAACCCCCCCAAAACCCTTTAAAAACTTAAATACGGCAGCAAAAAACCCGGGTCTGGTAAAGTTAAAATAAAAAAAAACAAAATCACTCAGATTTCCCTTTATTAAAAAAAAAAATTTTACAAAAAAAAAAGGGGAAAGAATACCACTAAGTTCATGTTTAAAAAACAAGATTTTAAAAATTATTAAAATAAAAATGTTTTTAAGATCAGTCAAGTCCTAAGCAAAAAAATGTCAGGTACTTCATACTTACTTATTATTTTTTGGAAAACTTTTCGTTGTTCGCTTGGAATATGGCTAAAATCCCGGGTTTTTTCATCACTCCCTTGACCAAATCTTTATTGTTCGAAAAATTTTTCTGTTTCCTTGCCTTGGTGACGTCAGAGGAAAAACTTTTTTAAAAAAAATTTTTCATTAAAAAATTTAACAAAAAAACATAAAAAAAAAAATGGGTAAAAGTAAAATGTAAAGCAAAAATTAAAAAATTTAGAAAAAAAAAGGCAAGGGTGCTAAAAAAAAAAATTAAACAAAGCAAAAAAAACGTTTCCCCAAAACCCCAAAATAAAATTAAGTAAAACCGAGCCCTTTTAAAATTTGACGAATAATCAAAAAACAAAAAAAGGAAAAAACTAAAAAAAATTTAAGCCATAAGAATGTCCCGATTTTAAAATTATAAATAAAAAAATTTACAGAAAACCGGGAAAAAAAAGGGAAAAACTAAAAAAAAATAATATAACAAATAAAAACAAACCATCAAAATAAAAAAAAACAAAAAAAAAAAGGGAAAAGCAGCGATCAGCCCTCCGAGGGGGCAGCCAGAGGGGGAGGGGGAAAGAGGACAAAGTTTCCCAATACCCAAAGGGACCCCTTCCCAATATGTTATTTTAATAAAAACCAAATAATAAAATATTATTTATAGATATAAAATTATATATATGAAATAAAACTATTTTAATATTAATATATGTTTATACATACATATATATAGATAAAGGTATTTTTAACACACAACAACCCACCCCACACCACACCACACACACCCCACACACCACCACACACAAACACACCCCACAAACACACAAAACACACACACAAAACAAACACACACACACACACAAAACCACCACAACGCAAACACACACTTTAACACACATACATGCTTTACACACAAAACACCACACACACACCACCCACCCACACACACCACACCCACACACCCCACACACACAAACAATGCACAAAACACACCCCACACACAAAAACACACACACACACACCACACACACACACACACACATAAAAATTTTATATAATATATATATTTTATATATATATTTATATAAAATTATATACATATACACAAAACATACACACACCACACACACACACAAAAACACAAACACATACACACACACAAACACACACAAAAACCCCACCCCACACACACCATATTCATATTATATTATATATATATAAAAATTTTTTAATATATAATATATATATATATTTTATTTATATAATAATAAAATATATATATAAAAATATATAAAATTTATATTATATTATATATATATTATATATTTTTAAATATAATAAAATTTATGTAGGGAAATGTAAAATAAAAATTTTAAATTTGGCATTAATGTATTTTTATTTTTTTGAATCATGAAATATATTTTATTTTATATATAAAAATTTTACATATATACACCATAATTCGGAGTTTTTTGGCGTTTTAAATTTTTATAAAAAATTTTATATTTTATTATCAATATCTAACTATATCTATCTATCAAATCTTCTATTATTTTATCTTTCAATATCCATATATATTTTATGTATTATATATTATATATAATATATATATAATATTATATATATATATATATATAATATATATTTTAAAATTTTATATAGATATATTTTAATTCTCACGTTATGCATTTTTTTTGTATCTGTTAAAAATATGCCCATATTCTTTAGTATATTATATATACACATATATAATAAAATTATAATATTATATAAAATTTTAAAATTATTATATATAATATATATATATATATTATGTTTTTGATTTATATATATTTTAAAATATAATATAAAATATAATTATTTATATATATATATAATATATAGTATTGTTTTTATATATGTATTCATATATTACTATATTATTTTATTTTAAAATATAATATATAAAATATATTATATATAAAATATATATTTTTAAATATATAAAATATTATATAATAATAAAATATATTTTAAAATATAAAATGTTTGTGGGTGTTGGGTGTGTGTGTGTGTGTGGGGTTGTGGGGTTTTGGGGTGTGTGTGGGTGTGTTGTTGTTTTGTGTGTGTGTTTTTGTTTTAATAATATATATTATTATAATATAGATAATATATATATAAATCTCAATATAATACTTTTTATTTGTAGGGGGCGTAATATATATATATATATATATTATATATTTTATAAATATAATATATATATATATATATATTAATCTCTTTTTTTACTTTTTTTTGTATGTGGAATATTAGATTTTATAAATATATATATATTTTAAAATATATATATATAATATTATATATATATATAATTATATTTTTATATGTATATATATATATAATATAAAAATATATTATATTATATATGTGTGTGGGGGTGTGGGGGGTTTTGTTGTGTGGGGTGTGTGTGTGTGTGTGTGTGGGGTTTTTTATATATATATGCATATATTTTTAAAAATAATTTACATATATAAAAATATAAAATAAAATATATATATATAATATATATATTTTTATTTATAATATATATATATTATAATTAAAATATTATATTTTTATATATATATATATTGTATATATATATATAATATAAAATTACACCCTTTATATGAAAAGGAAATATTTTCCCAACCCTTGTATATATTTTAAAATATTATAAAATATTATAAAATAATATAAAATATATTTTAATTATATATAAAATTATATGAAATATAAAATATATATATAAAAATAAATATATATATGTATTATGTAATTATATATTATATATATATATTATATATATTATAAAATATATTTTAATATATATATAATATATATATAATTACTTATGTATATGTAACTACGCACACACACACCCCTTTATGTGTGTATGTGTGTGTATATATTCTTATGCTGGTATTACATATATGTTTATGTTTATTTATGAAATGGATTTTTAAAAATATATACAACATACACAAAAACCCACACAGACACACAACATAAAAATATACATTTTAATAATATAATTTTATATTATGAATTTAATATAAATAAAATAATAATATTTTAATTATATAATATAATAATTTTTATATATATAATATATATACAATATCAAAAAGTACATATAAAAATACACATATATATTTATTATCTAAATTATCTATCCCCTATATATATATCTAGGTATCTATATATCTACTACTATCTATCTATCTACTATCTACTACTAATAATATATATATAAAAAATAAAAAAAAATATATATATATATTTTAAAATATTTTATAGTATTTTATATATTTATTATATATATATATATATATATATATATATTATATTAAATTATTATTTTATATATATACAGTTTTTTGGGGTGTATGCGTGTTTTGTGTTTGGGGTTCCCATATATCCCCACACTCGTATATATTTTTGGGCTGTAGTATGTATGTATGTATATACATATTTATATAAAAAATATATATTTATATAATATATATATATATATATAAAAAATATACATATATATAAATTTATATATAAAATAATAAATATATTTTTTATATATATATATATAATTCTTATTATATATATATATACATAATATATATATATATTTATATATAATATATATGCATATTTTAACAATATAGGAATACAACAATATAAAAAATTTATTATATTTTAACAACACACCCCCAACCACACGTACACATTTATATATATGTATACATACATATATTTTATATAATATATATATATATATATATATTATATATATATAAATTTATAATATATATTTTTTATATATATATATTATAAAATTTTATAATATTAAAATATAATAATATATATATAAAAAATAATATTTTATAAAATTATTATATATTTTGTTAAAATATGAAAGTATACATATACAAATACTTTTAAATTTTTTTATTGTAAAATGTAAGAAATTTTGGGATGTGAAAATTTATTATTCATATATATGTGTGTAATTATATATATATAAAATATATATATATTATATATAATAAATATTTATATATATAATTAATATATAAAATATATAAATATCTGTGTGTGTGTGTGGGGTGTTGTGTGATTGTGTGTGTGTGTGTTGTGTGTGTGGTGTGGTGTGTGGGTGTGTGGGTGTGTGCGTGTGGGGTGGGCGTGTGTATTTTAAAACACACACACGCATATATATGCAAATATATGCATGTATGTTTGTCCTGGGTAAGACAATAAACTGCACCCGGGGGTTTTCCCTTGAAAAAGGGATAGCACCCTTTTAAAGCCCCCTTTGCCGGGGTTGCATTGAAGTTTGTCACCGCAGGACAGGGGGATTTTTGGTAAAAACACCTTCGGTTCTACGGGATTACTTTTTTCCCCAAAACCATATGTTTTTTGTTTTACAGTGAAAACTTTTTCAAAGCGACAGAGTAGTTCCTCCTGGGTTAGTTGGGACGCGAGTTAAAAGGACCGGGGGGTTTCCACTCGACTTTTTTTTTCTCCGACAAACCTCTACACCAAAGTTTAAATACAGAAATGAAATTTCCTCCCACATAACATTTTTTAAATAGGGCATCTGGAAGACAAAAAGAAAAAGAAAAAATTTCCCCAAAAAAAAACAAAATTAAAAAATTTGGGAACATGGAACGAAAGGAAAATTTGAAAAAAAATTTGGGGGAAAAATTTACTACTTTCGTAACGAAATCCCAAGTAAAAAAATTCAAATACTAGGAATAAAATGGGGGCCCCAATTTGGAAAAGAAATGGAATTTCAAAACTAAAAAAAACAAGAAAAAGGGAAATTATATCAGGAGTTACATGGGGTCTCCCCAAAAAAAAACGGGAAAATGCATTTAATTTGGGGTACACCCCAAATAAATTTCGCTTTTTAAAAAGGCCCAGAATACAAGAAAAAACCCAAAATTTATTAGTATTTAAAAAATGCAAAGCACCCCCCAACTTTTCAATTTGTAAAAAAATTAAATTTTTTAAAAACCACTCCCAAGAAACTTTAGACACAACCCCCAAAAAGAGATGTAAAAAAAAATATGGGAAAATTTCAACGCCAAAAAGAAAGGCAAAAATGATCTAAAAAATGAAAATCTGTGGAAAATTCTCCCTTTTGGAAAGATATATGAAAAGGTGAAGTTTTTTAATTGAATTCTTGTACAAAAAAACTACCCAACCCACATTGTTCCAACACCACCCAAGATACTTGGACACGGGGGGTTTTTTACCAGAAAAAAGAACACAACAACCAAAATTTATTACAAAATTTTGTTGAACCAGAAAGGAAAAATTGTATAAAAAATGCTAAGACAAGACCCCGGTGCCCAAATTTCAACAGTGACCCCCAAAAAAAATAACTATCCCACTTTCAAAAAGACTCAAAAAAATGGAGATCCAAAAACCACCTCCCAAAAAATCGACTACAAAAATCTTTATAAAAATTTTCAGAATTACAGTGTCAAACCCAAAATTTTAATTACTCAATTTAATGTGAAATGATTAAAAAAACCAAATGAGTTTTTTGAAGAAGGAAAAAAACTCCTGCGAGCAGCTAAAAAAACTATCGCCAAAAAAAAAAAAGTCAAATTCCCCCGGATTCTGAAAAAAACACTAAGTGAAATTTTAAAAAAGAAGAGGGCCACAATTAAAGGGTATCAAAACCCCGTTAAGAAGTAATTTCAAAAAAAAAAAATTTCAAAAAAATTTAAAGATATTGAGACAGATAAGGAAAAATATTTAAAGGGAAAATTGGCCCGAGAATTGAAAAAAACAAAATTTAAACCTAAAAATGGAGATATTTTAAAATGAAGATGTACTATTTTTATTTTTTGGAAAAAAAGTCAAAGATGTTGGGAAACGATATTTGCGGGCTGTCCCGGGGGGAAGTGGGGAAAAAAAAAGGCAAGATCGAGTTTAGTGGCGAAGGGTGGTGGAGAGGTTTACGGCTGCTCAAATAGGACATACCGTTTTTGAGATGATGATTTTGAATATGTATGTAATATAGTCTATATATATATATAATATATAATATATTTTATATATAAAATATATATATATATTTTATATGTGTTTGTGTATATATATATATAATATATATATATAAATTTAATATTAAAAATATATGTGGTGTGTGTGTGGGGTTTGTGTGTTGTGGGTGTGGGATATTTTAAAATATATATAATAATTTTATATATATTTTAAAATTATATATAATATAATACAATATATATATATATATATATATATATATATATTTATTTTTTTATTTTTTTATTTAAATTTTTATGTGAAGATGAAAACCCCCGCCCCTGCTAGAAAGAAATTTTTTAAAACCCTCAAAAAATTAAAGAATAACAAGAAACCCGGGAATGGTGAAATAACAGGGAGAACTAATCAAGAATGCTGGGGGAAAGTGTTTAATAATTCTTTGAAAATATGGGAAAGAAAAGAAGGCCAATAACTGGGGAAAACAGGGCTTTACTTCCCCCCCCCTACCTTTTAAAAGGGGATGCCTCCAATCAAAAAAATAACAGGACAATTGTTTAAAAAGTCCAAAGGCAAACAAAAAAATTTTTTTGAAAATTTTTGCTATAAGAATGGATTGAAGTTACGAGAAGAAAATTTAGGGCGAAAAAAGCGGTTTTTTCCCGGAAAAATACCAGAAAAACAGATTTTAAAAATTAAAAAAAAAAAAAAAAAATTTTAATTTATTTAAAAGGGGGGGAAAAAAAAGAGAACTTCAAAAACTATACCTTGTATCAAACGAATTTCTCGAAAAGGGTTTTGATACTTTTGATCAAAAATATCCTCTTGGGAAAAACATGAACGATATGAGGTTTTCGAAGCAATCACCAAATAAAAAAACCCGTTAAAGACCAACAACAAGCAACCCGTAAGAACCACTTATGGGTTATCAGAAAAAGGTTTTATAGTCAACCAAGGGTAAAGACAAGGTTGCATTTTGGGCTCCGGGACCTTTTTTAAAATTTTCTGAAGTTATTTTAGAGATCTCATAAAATTTTGGGAAAGGGAAATTTTAGATGTTGGAGGGTACAAAAAAATCAAATCTAAGGGTACGCCCCCGGGGGATGGTTTTAATCGCCAGCAGTTCAATGAAAATACAACAACTGTTAGATAAAGTTAGAAAGAAGCCCAAAAAGGGTGGTTTGTTTAATGCCAAAAAAAACTAAGATCATTAAGATTCGAAGATAAACCCGGGAGTGAACGAATGAGAAAGTTTCAATCAAAAGGAGTTTGGTTTTTGGAAAAAAGTGAAAGAGTTCATTTATCTTGGACTGTTTTAACTAATCTAAAATGATTCCCAGAGATAAAAAAAATAAATTTTATTGCCAAAAAAAGCCCCAGTTGCCCTCAAAAACATCTGGGAAAAATGAAGCATTACCTTACGGACATAAAAATGAGGGTTTTTGAACTCAAATTTGTTTTCCCCAAATTGGGGGTTTTTTAGGGGTCTGAGGGGGTTTGGGGGTGAAGAAGATAGACAAAAAAAAGGTCAATAGTTTTGAAATGTGGTTTTTACAGGCGAATACTACGTATTAAATTGACGGAGAAGGGAAAACGAAGATAAGTGCAGAACAGTAAATTGTTTTAAAACCGGCGTTGGACATCTTTAAAAAAAGGAAATCAAAGTTTTTTTGGGGCATGTGATTTGGGAAATAAAAGTATTTTAAAAAATACTTGCTGACGGGATTTGGGGGTAGGAAAAAAAGAGGGGAAAAGTCAAACCAAAGACAAAAACTGAGCGGGCAACATCAAAAAATATTTTCGGCTGTCGATGGTACAAGGGGGAAAAAAAGCACAAGATCAAATTGAGTGGGGAAGGGGTGGTGGAGGGTCCCCCGGCCCGCCCCCAAAAATGAGCCCTACCATTAGTGATGATGGGTGTTTTGTTGTATGTAATTAAAATATTTATTATATACAAATCATCTCTCCTATTATTATGATATTTTAAAAAAATTTATGTAATATAAAAATATATATATATATATATTTTAGATATTATATATATTTTTTAAAAAATATTATATGCCTATTTTGGATTTAAAATTACACAACACACACACACAAACCCCCTCAAAATTTTTGTGTAATTTTACACCCCACAACACACACACACACACACACGGTTTTTATATAAATTTTAAAATATTATATATATAATTTTATATATATATATATACATGTAAAAATAATATATAAAATATTATATATAATAAAATGTAATTTAATATATATATTAAAATTTTAAAATATATTCTATATAATTTTATATATTTTTTTTTTTTTTTTTTTTTTTTTTTTTTTTTTTTTTTTTTTTTTTTTTCAGCTTTTTATTTTGAATTCGAAAATAACCGGCAATGAACGATGATGACATGTTAAAATCAATTTGGGGTGGTTGTGGAAAATGTCAAAAAGTTCACTTTTCTTGGGGGTTTTTTAACTAATACATATGATGATTCCCGGGATAAGGGAAAAAAAATTACCATTGCCAAAAACGCCACATTGCCTCCCAAAAAACTGGGAAAAAACAGAAATTAAAATTTTCGGGCAAAGCTGAGGTTTTTTGAATCATTATTTTTCCCAATTGGGGTCATATGGTTCTGATTTTTGAATTTCTGAAGAGAAAAGAAAGAAAAAAGGGCAATAGGTTTTTTAAATGTGGTGTTACAGACGAGTACTAAAGTTTTTAACTGCACAAAAAAAAAAAACGAAAAGATGAAAATGCTGAGAAATAAAATTGTAAAGACCCCCCCTGTTGGGGTTTTTGAAAAAAAGGAAACAAAGTTTATTGGTATGGATGAGAAATAAAAATTAAGAAAAAACTTTCTGACAGGGATTTGGGGATAGGAAACAGAGGAAAAGGCAAACCCCAAAAACCAAAACTGAGTGACAAACCCCAAAAATATTTGGGGGGTGTCGATGGGACAAGTGGAAAGGGAAAAACGCCAAAATCGAGTTGATTTGGGGGAAGGAGGTGGAGAGGTCCACGGCTGCTCAAAAATGAGCAAAACCCCTTATTGATGATGATGTTTTTAAAATGTTTTATATATATGTCCCCTCTCTCTCCCCCTCTCTCTCTCTCTCTCTCTTTATATATAAAATATATATATTAAAATATATATTAAAATATATATATGTGTGTGTGTTGTGTGTATATTATATTTTGCATAAATTTTTTATATATTATGTATATATAAATTATTTATTTTTTATTTTTATGTTAAAATACGTATATTTTTTATGTGTATATGTGTATATATTTTATATAGGGGTGGGGGTAATGTTTTATACATATACACATACATCCCAATATGGGATTATCTATCATCTAAATTTTGTATCTTTTTTTGTCTATCTTCTACTATTATCTATCTTCATCTATCTATCTATATATATAAAATATATTATATTATATATATTTTATATATTATTTTATAATATAAAAACACCCCCAAACATATAAATATGTTTTTATAATATATATATATAGTATATATATATATATATATATATATATATTATATATACATACATTATATAATATATGTATGTATATATATGTAGATATATATATATATATATATATATATATATAGATATATATATAATATATTATATTATATATATATATATTATATATATATACATACACATGGTGTGTGTGTGTGTGTGTGTGTGTGTGTGTGTGTGTGTGTGTGTGTGTGTGGTGTGGTGTGTGGGTGTGGGTGTGTTTGTTGTGTGGTGTGTATGTAGTGTGTGTGTGTGTGTGTGTGTAGTGTGTGTGTGTGTGTTTCTGTGTATGTGTGTGTGTATATATATATACACACACACATATAATGTGTATATGTATTGTATATATATACATATGTATACATATATAAAGTCACCGAATATACATATATGTATATGGATAGATAGATAGATAAATAGATATTTATATATATATTCGGAGATTTTTGTAGCTTTGTATTTTAAATATTATTATGTATATATATATATATATATATAATATATATATATATAATATATTTTGTGTGTGTGTGTGTGTGTGTGTGTGTGTGTGTGTGTGTGTGTGTGTGTGTGTGTGTGTGTGCGAGTGCGTGTGTGTGTGTTTGTGTGTGTGTGTGTTTGTTTGTGTATGTATGCGTGGAGGATATATTTCAATATGACATATAAATTATAGAAAAAAAAAGTTTATGAAACAAGAACTGTAATATCCGTCCTTGACCACTAAATACATATACAAATGGCTCTCTTTCATCAGAAATACTGCAATATCTTTAACATTTTATTACAATATATATAACTATTATCTCTCTCTAAATAGACATGGATGTATTGAACATATATGAACTTTTATGAGTTTTCTTGTTCCTTCCACACTATGGGGAGTGTTTTCTACTCGTTAGTCTAGTTTCACCATGAATGCCCATATATGTCCCACAATGTGAACTCTCAAAGCTATTGCTATTTGTAGCATTTGTATCAGTTTGGCATCCCTTTGCATCCCTTCCATCTAAACTTTATTTTCCGTGGATTTAAAAACAATGGAAGTGCTATCGCAACCCCGGGTTCTTTCGGCAGGTCGGAATGTTGTAGATAAATTTGTCGTCGATGCTACCGCTGGCTGAAAATAG
>NW_023665248.1:0-13022 GCF_015228065.2 Penaeus monodon | reverse complement strand
TTTAAAATTTAAATTATATTATTTTATTTTATTATATTTATTATTATTTATTTATATTTTTTAAAAATTATATTTATATTTTTTTAAATTATTTTTTTAAAAAATTTAGTATTGTAATAATAACTTAATTAATAATATATAAAAATAAAATAATATTACATATTTATTAGTATTATAATTTAATTATTATATTATTATTTTTTATTATATTATAATGTAAAATAATTATTATAAAAAATTTTAATAATAATATAACATAATAATAATATAATAAATATTAAAAAACGTTATTTATTATATTGTTATTATATATTATTTGTGGTTATTATATTATGCAAAATTATACTATACAATAATAATAATAATAAAATTGCATAATGATGATATTATTAATAATGATGATAATTGATGATAATAATGATAATGATGACTATGATGATAACGTAATATAGATAATCATGATAAAAGATGATAATAAGGAATTGTTATATAATATAAAAAAGGTATAGAAAAATTGCAAAAGTGAAAAAGGGAAAATCAGAAAATAAGCCTTTGAGAGTATACTCCAAAAATGACGTTTTTCGATTTTTTTGGGGTTGGCAAATTGGGTAAATGATAATAATAAGAATTGTATTAATCTTACAATAATGAAAAAGGAAAAAAGATTTTGATACATTTGAATTTATAATTTTATTTATTTATATTATTATTATTATATTATTATATTATTATTATTATTATTAAATTATTATATATATCTTATATTATATTAATTGCAAAAAATTTTATACTGTAATAATAAAAAATAATAATAAGTATAAGTAAATATATAATGCTATGGTTATAATTTTATTAGTATTATTATTTTATTATATCATATTATATTATATGTATATATGCAAAAATATTTATTATAACAGTAAAATTACATAATAACGATACTAATTAAGATATATTAAATAATTATATAAAATTTATTATTGTATTATATTGTTATACTATTTATTGTTGTGGTATTAGTATTATTGCAAAAATATTATATAAATCCAATAATTGCAATAATAATGATAACAATTGCAATAATGATGATAATAATTGCAATAATGAGATAATGATGATGATACTGATGATAATGATCTGAGAATGATGATGGATAACGATAATAATGATGATAATCTGAAATAATGATGATAATAACAGGAATTGTATGCCATAAATATAATATAAAAACGGATAAGGAAAAACATTCCAAAAGTCGAAAAAAGCGGCAAAATCTAGCGGCGAAATCTAGCATTTGAGAGTAACTCCAAATGACGTTTTTCGATTTCTTGGGGTATATCGGCAAAGTATTAGGGTAATAATGATAAATAATTAACAGAATTGTATTAATCAAACAATAGATGGGATAAAAGTCTGAGAATAAAGAGAATTTTGACTAAACATTTGAATACTTAATATATTATTATTATTATATATTATTATTATTTATTATCTCTTAATTATATTATTTATTATTATTATGATTATTATTATTATTACTATTATCTAATATATTAGATTATTGCCAAAAAATCTATTATAACTGTAAATAAATTAACAATAATAATAATAAGTATAAGTATAATAATAATAATGATAGTGGTTAAATATGTTATTAGTATTTATTGTAATATTATCATCATGATATTTGTACTGGTAGTATAATTGCCAAAAATTAATTATTATAACAGTAATAATTACAGTAATAACGATTACTAATTAAGATAAGATTATAAAATAATTATTATAAAATCGTTATTATTGTTATTACTTAGTGTTATTACTATTATTATTGTTGTGGTTATTAGTATTATGCAAAAAATATATACTATCACTCCCAAATAATTGCAATAATAATGATAACAATTCCAAAAAAAATGATAAATTGAAATGATATTATGAATATGATATATATGATAATTTTTAATTATTGTAATATTAATTATTGTAATAATGATTATATTATAAATATAATAATATAAAATATGAAAAGTGAAAAAAGAAATCTTAGAAATTAATATTAATATATAAATAATTTTTTGATTATATTTATATTATTATTAGTTATTAATATATAATTAAATTATTAATTATCAAAAATGAAAATTAAATAAAATTAAATTAAAGATTAAATTATAATATTATTTATTATATATTATTATTATATTATTATTTTATTATTATTATTATTATTTTTGTTGTTATTATTTTGCAAAAATTATTATAAAATAATTGACAAATAATATACATGAATAATAATAATAATAATAATATATATAATAATTATTATGTTATATTATTATATATTATTTATGTGTATTATATATAATATATTATTACTCAATAATTAATAAATATTATAACATTAATAATAATAATAAGTATAATTAAGATAATGATTATAATGATATAAATGTTATTATGTATATATTGATATTAATATATAATGTAAAATTGATATTATACAAAATTTTATATAATATAAAAAGATAAGAAAAATTCCAAATGATATAATAATTAAAAAATTGAGAATAGATAATATGATATATCAATTGTTGTTGATTATGGGTATATAATATTAAATTATAATATACAAATTGTATAATTATATAAATAATATAAAATTGAATATATATTTGATAATTTATATATTATTAAAATGATTATTATATTATTATTATATTATTATTATTATATTTATATAATTATTAATTATATTATAATATATAATTGTAAATAAATTATTATAAGTATAATTATGAAAATATATAATTAAGTAATAATAAATAATTATAAAATCTTATTTATTTATTAATATTTTATATTATTGATATGTGTATGATATTATTGCAAAATATATTATATCTATAATTAAATAAATTAATAAATAATGATATAATAATTATGATAATAATGATATATGTATATTAATGATATGATGATAATTGATGTATATATAAATAATATAATAATAATTCAATAATATTATATCAATACATAAGTTAAATATTCATAGAAAAGGAAAATTTTATAATTATATTATATATAAAATAATATGTTATGGTATTATTAGGTTTGAATATTATTGTAAATGATAATATTCATTATTTAAATTATAATAATTTAATGTAAAATAATAATAATTTTTTAATATTGATTTAATTATATGTATTATAATATTATTATTATTATTATTATATTATTATTATTATTATTATTATTATATATCTTAATTATTAGTATTATTGCCAAAAAAAATCTATTATAACTGTAATAATAACAATTAATAATAATAAGTATAAGTCATAATAATAATAATGCTAGTGGTTATAAATTGTTATTAGTATTATTATGTAATTTATTATCATCATTATATTGTACGGTAGTATATTGCAAAAATAATATATAAACAGTAATATTACAGTAATAACGATACTAATTAAGATAATGATATAAAATAAATTATTATAAAAATCGTTATTATTGTTTATTATTATTGTTATTACTATTATTATTGTGTGGTTATTAGTATTATTGCAAAAATATATACTATAACTCCAATAATTGCAATAATAATGATAAACCATTGCAATAATGATGATTTAATGATTACAATAATGATGAAATGATGATGATAATGATGATAATATGATAATGATGATGATAACGATAATAATGCTGAATAATCAGATAATAAGTGATGATAATAACAGGAATTGTGTCCAATATAATATAAAAAAGTATAGAAAAACATTCCCAAAATCGACAAAAGCGGGAAAATCTAGCGAAATATAGCTTTGAGAGTATACTCCCAAATGACGTTTTTTCGATTCTTGGGTATTTACGGGCAAGTATTAGGGTAATAATGATACTAATTACCAGAATTTGTATATATCATAACAATTAATGATGGTAAAAGTGAGAATAAAGAGAATTGATAACATTTGAATATTATTATATTATTATTTTATATTACGTATATTATTATTATTATTATGATTATTATGAAGTATTATTATTATATTACTATTATCTTAATTTATTAGTATTATGCCAAAAAATCTAGTATAACCGTAATAATAACAATAATAATAATAAGTATAAGTATAATAATAATTAATGTAGTGGTTATAATATGTTATTAGTATTAGTAGTAATTATTGATCCCATTATATTCTGTACTGGTAGATAATGCCAAAAATAATTATTATAACAGTTTTTATTACAGTAATAACGATTATAATTAAGATAATGATATAAATAATTATTATAAAATCGTCTATTATTGTTATTATTATTGTGTTATTACTATTATTATTGTTGTGGTTATTAGTATTATTGCAAAAATCTTACATATAACTCCAATAATTGCAATATTAATGATAACAATGCAATAATGATGATAATAATTGCAATATGATGATAATGATGATGATAAGATGATTAATGATGATAAGGATGTGGATAAACGATAATTAATGATGGATAATCATGATAATAATGATGATAATACAGGGAATGGTTCCATATATAATATACAAAAAGGTATAAGGAAAAAACATCCCTAAAAGTCGAAAAAGCGGCAAATCTAGCGAAATATCAGCCTTTTGAGAGTATTACTCCAAAATGACGTTTTTCGATTTTCTTTGGGTATTTCGGAAATTATTAGGGTTAATAATGATATAATTACCAGAATTGTATTAATCATAACAATAATGATAGTAAAAGGAGAATAAAGAGAATTTTGATAACAGTGAATATCATTAATATATTATATTATTATTATTATTATTATTATTTATTACTATACTTTAATTATTAGTATTATTGCTAAAAAATCTATTATAACGTATAATAACAATAATAAGTAAAAGTATAAGTATAATAAAATGCTATGGTTATAATATTGTTATAGTATTATTACTTGTAATTTATTTAAATCATTATGATTTGTACTGGTAGTAAATTGCCAAAATAATTATTATAACAGTATAATTACATTAATAACGATACTAATTAAGTATGATATAAATAAGTATTATAAAATCGTTATTATGTTATTAATTGTTATTACTATAGTATTTTCGTGGTTATTAGTATTATGCAAAAATATATACTAAACTCCAATAATGCAATAATAATGATAACAATTGCAATAATGATATAATAATTGCAATATGATGATAATGATGATGATACTGATGATAATGATGATAATTGATGATGATAACGAAATAATGATGATAATCATGATATAATGAGATAATAACAGGATGGGGCCATCCATAATAATATAAAAAAGGTATATAAGAAAAAACATTCCCAAAAGTGAAAAAGCGGCAAAATCTATGCGACATATAGCTTTGAGAGTTATACTACAAAATGACGTGCTGTTTCGATTTCTTTGGTTGATTTCGGCAATTATTAGGGTTAATAATGATAATAATTACCAGAATTGATAATCATAACAATAATGATGGTAAAAGTGAGGATAAAGAGAATTTTTGTAACATTTGAATATATTATCTTCATGATATTATTATTATTATTATTATTAGTATTATATGTTATGTATTATTATGAGGATTATTATTATAGTTATTAGTACTAGTATCATTAATTATAGTATATTGCCAAACAATTCTATGATAACCATAATATAACAATAATAATAATAAGTTATAAGTATAATAATAATAATGCTATGTGGCAGTGGTTTATAATATTGGATTAGTATTATTATTGATATTTCCTTCATTATTATGTGTACTGGTAGTTAATTGCAAAAATAATTATGTAACAGTAATAATTACAGTAATAACGATACTAATTAAGATAATGATATAAAATAATTATTATAAAACGTATTATTGTTATTATTATTGTTATTACTATTATTATTTTTGTGGTTATTAGTATTATTGCAAAAATATATACTATACTCAATAATTGCAATAATGAATGATAAAATTGCAATAATGATGATAATATATCAATAATATGATAATGATGATAATAATGATGATAATGATGATAATGATATGATAACATAATAATGATGGTAATCAGATAATAATGATGATAATAACAGGATATTTGCATATATAATAATAAAAAAGGTATAAGAAAAAATTTAAAAGTGAAATAGGGCAAAATTTAGCAAATATATTTTAAGTATACTCAAAATGAGTTTTTTGATTTTTTGGTATTTCATTGAATAGTAGGTAATAATGATAATAATACAGAATTGTATAATATAACATATGATGGTAAAAGTAAAAAAAATTTTGATAACATTTGAAAATTAAATATATTTATATTATATTATATATTTTATTATATTATTATTTATTATTATATATTATTATTTTATTATATAATTTAATAATATTATTATAACTAATAATTAGTAATCAAAAATATATAATTAATAATAAAAATATTATTTATAAATAATGTATATGTTATTAATATTGTTATTATATTATTATTGTTTATTAATTATTATATTATGTAGTATAATTCAAAAAATAATATTAAAAATAATTACAGATAATGATAATAATAATGAATAAATAATTATTATAATGTTGATATGATTATATGTTATTACTATTATTATTTGTGGTTATTAGTATATTAAAATAATATATAACCAATAATTGCAATATAATATAAAAATTAATAAAGATAATAATTGCAAAATGTGAAATAGATGAAAATGTAGGAAATATAGCTATTGAAGATAAAATGATTTTTCATTATGATATAATAGGAATTTGCCATATATATAAAAAAGTAAAAAAACATTCCCAAACGAATAAGTAAATCTAAAAATATGTTATGGAATATCAAATTGATTTTTGATTTTGTATTATAATTATTAGGTAATATGATATTAATTACATAATTATTAATATATAATATGTAAAATTGAAATTAAATATTATTTAATTATTATTATTATTTATATTATTTATTATTTATTTATTATAATATATAATAAAATAATAATATTATATAATATATAATATATGTTATAATATTATTTATTATTATTTAATTAATATATATATTATTTATAAGTATAAATAAATATTAAAAATAATATTATATAATTATTATAATTATTAGTATATTATATATATTATAAATTTAATATTATTAATCTTATTATATTAATGTTAGGTTGATATAATGAAAATATAATATGATAATAATAATGATGATAATATGATATAATAATATGATGAATATTGAATAATGATGATAAATGATAATAATGATGATAATAAAGGAATTGTGTCCTATATTAATTAAAAAGGTATAAGAAAAACATTCCCAAAAGTCCGAAAAAGCGGCAAAATCTAGCGAAATATAGCATTTTGAGAGTATATACTCCAAAATGGACGTTTTTTCGCTTTCTTTTTTGGGGTATTTCGGCAATTATTAGGGTATAATGAGTAATATTACCAGAATTGTAGTTAATCAAACAATACTTATGGTAAAAGTGAATAAAGAGAAATTTTGAATAACATTTTGATATTATTAATACATATTATTATTGTTATTATTATTATTTATTAATTTTATTATTATTATTATAATTATTATTTTATTATTATTATTATTATTATTACTATTATCTTAATTTATTAGTATTATTGCCAAAAAATCTATTATAACTGTAATACATAACAATAATAATCATACATTATAAGTATAATACTAAATAATGCTAGGTTATAATTATTGTTTTATTATATTATTATTTGTATATATTTCAATCATTATTATTTGTACTGGTAGTATAATTGCAAAAATATTATTATAACGACAGTAAATAATTACAGTAATAACGATACTAATTAAGATAATGATATAAATAATTATTAAATAAAATCGTTAGTATTGTTATTATTATTGTTATTACATTATTATTGTTTGTGGTATAGTATTATTGTAATATATACTATAACTCCAATAATTGCATAATAATGCTACCAATTGCATAATTGATGAATAATAATTGCCATAAGGATGATAACTGATGATGATAATGATGATCATGAGGATAATGAGAGGATACGATAATATGATACTAGCATGATAATAATGATGATAATAACAGGAATTTGTGTCCATATATAATATAAAAAAGGTATAAGAACATTCCAAAAGTCGAAAAGACGGGCAAATCTACGAAATATAGCCTTTTGAGAGTATACTCCAAAAACTGACGTTTTTTTTCGATTTCTTTGGGTATTTCGGCAATTATTAGGGTATAATGATAAATAATTCCAGAATTGTATTAATCATAACATAAATGATTGTAAAGTGATAATAAAGAGAATTTTTGATAACATGATATTATTATTAATATTTATTATTATTATTATTAGTATTATTATATTATTATTATTTATTATTATTTTCTTATGCTAATAATATAAATGCTAGTGGTTATAATATTGTTTTATTATATTAATTAATTGTAATTATTATCATCATTATTTTGTACTGTAGTATAATAATTGCAAATATTATTATAACAGTTAATAATTACAGTCATAACGATACTAATTAAGATAATATATAAATAATTATTTAAACTCGTTATTATTGTGTATTATTATTGTTTATTTCTATTATTTATTGTTGTGGTTATTAGTATTATTGCAAAATATATTACTATACTCCATAATTTGCATATAATGATAACCATTGCCATAATGATGATAATAAATTGCAATCATGATGATATGATGATGAATAAATTATGATAATGATGATAATGATGATGATAAACGATAATAATGATGATAATCCATGATAATAATGATGATGAATAACCAGAATTGTGTCCATAATATAATATAGAAAAATGTATAAGAAAAAACATTCACAAAGTCGAAAAAGAGCGGCAAATCTAGCGAAATATAGCCTTTTGAGAGTATACTCCAACATGACTTTTTCGATTTCTTTGGGTAATTTCGGCAATTATTATGGGTAATAATCTAATCATACCAGAATTGTATTAATCAAACATACTGATGGTAAAAGTGAGAATAAAGAGAATTTTGATAACATTTGATATTCTTAATACTTATTATTATTATTATTATTGTTATTATTTAATTATATTATTATTATTATTATTATTATATTATTATTTATTATTTTATTATTATTATTACTATTATCTTAATTATTAGTATTTAACTTGCAATACTCTATATACTGTAATCAATAACAATAATATAATAATTTAAGTATAATATAATAATCCTAGTGGTTTATAATATTGTTATTAGTATTATTATTGTAATTATTATCATCTTATTATTTGGACTGGTAGTATAATTGCAGCATAATAATTATATAACAGTATAATTACAGTAATACCGATACTAATTAAGATAAGATATCCATATTATTATAAATTCGTTATTATTTGTTATTATTATTGTTATTACTATTATTATTGGTTGTGGTAAATTAGTATATTGGCAAAATATATACTATAAACTCCATAATTGCAATAATAATGATAACAATTCAATATGATTATATAATTGCAATAATGCTGATGAGGATGATTATATGATGATAATATGATCATGATGAATGATAACGATAATTAATGATGATAATCGATGAATAATAATGATGATCATAACAGGATTTGTGTCCCATATATAATATAAAACAGGTAAAGAAAAACATTCCCAAAGTCCGAAAAGCGGCAAAATCTAGCGAAATATAGCCTTTTGAAGTATACTCCAAAAATGAAGTTTTTCGATTTCTTTGGTATTTCGGCATTATTAGGTAATAATGATAATATTTATACCAGAATTGTATTAATCATAACAATAATGATGGGTAAAGTGAGAATAAAGGAGTTTTTGTGATAACCATTGAATATTATTATATTTATTTATTATATATTATTATTATTATTATTATTATTATTATTATGATTATTATTATTTATTACTTACTATTTCTTAGTTATTATATTATTGCCAAATAAATCTATTATAACTTATAATAACAATATAATAATAAGTATAGTATATAAAATAATGCTAGTGGTTATAATATGTTATTAGTAATATTATTGTAATTATTATATCATTATTATTTTACTGTATTAAAATTCAAATATTAATTATTATATACAGTAATAATTACTGTATAGATTAATTAAATAATATATAATATTATTATAAATTTATTATTGTAATTTATTATTTATTATATTATTATTTGTTATTATATTATTATAATATTATTATAATCAATAATTGATATTATTGAAAATTGCATATATATATAATTGCAATAATTATAAATTGATATTATATGATGATAATGATGATAAATGATATAATGATAATAATATGATAATATATATAATATGTGATAATATATAATATTGTTTAAATATAAAAAATGTATAATAAAAAATTCATAGAAAAAATCAAATTAGCAAATAATGCATTTGAGATATACTCAAATGATGTATTTTGATTTTTTGGTATTTCGCAATTATGATAATAATGATAATATTACATGATATATTATCATAAAATAATGATGGTAAAAATAAATAAAGAATTTTGATAACATTTGAATATTATTATTATTATTATTATTATTATTATTATTATTATTATTATTATTATTATTATTATTATTATTATTATTATTATTATTATTATTAACTATTATCTTAATTATTAGTATTATTGCCAAAAAATCTATTATAACTGTAATAATAACAATAATAATAATAAGTATAAGTATAATAATAATAATGCTAGTGGTTATAATATTGTTATTAGTATTATTATTGTAATTATTATCATCATTATTATTTGTACTGGTAGTATAATTGCAAAAATAATTATTATAACAGTAATAATTACAGTAATAACGATACTAATTAAGATAATGATATAAATAATTATTATAAAATCGTTATTATTGTTATTATTATTGTTATTACTATTATTATTGTTGTGGTTATTAGTATTATTGCAAAAATATATACTATAACTCCAATAATTGCAATAATAATGATAACAATTGCAATAATGATGATAATAATTGCAATAATGATGATAATGATGATGATAATGATGATAATGATGATAATGATGATGATAACGATAATAATGATGATAATCATGATAATAATGATGATAATAACAGGAATTGTGTCCATATATAATTAAAAAGGTATAAAAAAACATTCCCAAAAGTCGAAAAAGCGGCAAATCTAGCGAAATATAGCCTTTTGAGAGTATACTCCAAAATGACGTTTTTTCGATTTCTTTGTGATTTCGAATTATTAGGTAAAATAAATACAGAATTATTAACAACAATATGAGATAATCAAATAAAGTTTTATTTTTGGATAATTTGAATTATTAGAATTAATATATATATTATTATTTATTATATAATATTATTATTAAAGTAGATTAAATTATTTATATATTATTTTATTATATATTATTATTATATTATTTATATTATTATTATTCATATATTATTATTATTATTAATTATATTAATAATAATATAAATATTAATATAATTTATTGTCTAAATATTATTATATAATATTATATGTAATTAATTAAATATTATTTATGATATAATAATTATAAATAGTTATAAATTAATATTTATATATATCATTAATTAATTATGTATGTATAATTATATAATTATTATTATGATTATTATGTATTACATATATTATTATATATAATAATTATTAAATATTTATAATGTATAATTTGTATAATATATATTATATGGTATTATATATTGCAAAATAATATATAATAATTGATATAATGATAAAATTGAATAATGATGATAATAAGTAATGATGATATATAGATGATAATGAATGATAATATGATAATGAATGATAAAAGGATAATGTGTCATAATAGTATAAAAGGTATAAAAAAATTTTCCCAATATCTAAAAAGGGTAATTAGAAAAATTAGCCTAATGAAAATTGCCAAAACTGCGAATTTATCTTTTTAGTAATTCGAATTAATTTTGATATTATAATTGTACTTGATA
The DNA here is from genome assembly GCF_015228065.2 of Penaeus monodon. Lineage (NCBI taxonomy): Eukaryota > Metazoa > Arthropoda > Malacostraca > Decapoda > Penaeidae > Penaeus > Penaeus monodon. The sequence goes on along the minus strand of NW_023665248.1, from coordinate 875 downwards.
TTGTATTAATAATATAATAATATACAAATTGTATATATAAATTTGATAAATTGAATATTAAAATTTTAATTTATATTATTATTATTATTATTATTATTATTATTATTATTATTATATTATTATTTTATATTATTTACATAATTATTAAAAATCTATTATATAATATATATAATATAAGTATATAATAATAATGCTAGTGGTTATAATATTGTTATTATATTATTATTGTATTATTATCATATTATTTGTACTGTATATTATTGCAAAAATAATTATTATAACTAATAATTACAGTAATAACGATACTAATTAAGATAATGATAAAAATAATTATTATAAATCATGTTATTGTTATTATTATTTATTACTATTATTATATGTTGTGGTTATTAGTATTATTGCAAAAATATATACTAAACTCCAATAATTAATATAATATAAATTGCAATAATGATGATAATAATTCAATGATGATAATGTATGATATATAATGATATAATGAAATAATTATATAATGAATAATGATATATAATAGATAATAAAGAATTGGTCCATATATAATAAAAAAGGTATTAGAAAATTCCAAATCGAAAAACGCAAATTAGCGAATATACCTTTAAGATATATCTCCAAAATAGTTTTTCGATTTTGGTATTCGGAATTATTATGGGTAATAAATAAAATACCAATTGTTATTATATAAATATATAAGTGAAATTAAGAATTTTATTATTATATATTATAATATTATTATTTATTATTTTATTATTATTATTATTATTAATTATTATTATTATTATATTATTATTATATTATTATTATTATTATTATTATTAATTTATTTAATTATAATAATCATTATATTTTATATAAAT